>NC_058083.1:272919053-273129053 GCF_014858855.1 Bufo gargarizans
AAAGTGGCAGAAAACGCTGCACAACGAGAAGAGGTGACCGGACCCTGAGGAAGATTGTGGAGAAGGAGCGATTCCAGACCTTGGGGGACCTGCGGAAGCAGTGGACTGAGTCTGGAGTAGAAATATCCAGAGCCACCGTGTACAGGCGTGTGCAGGAAATGGGCTACAGGTGCCGCATTCCCCAGGTCAAGCCACTTTTGAACCAGAAACAGCGGCAGAAGCGCCTGACCTGGGCTACATAGAAGCAGCACCGGACCGTTGCATGTCATTCGGAAATCAAGGTGCCAGAGTCTGGAGGAAGACTGGGGAGAGGGAAATGCCAAAATGCCTGAAGTCCAGTGTCAAGTACCCACAGTCAGTGATGGTCTGGGGTGCCATGTCAGCTGCTCGTTGGTCCGATGTGTTTTATCAAGGGCAGGGTCAATGCAGCCGCTATCAGGAGATTTTGGAGCACTTCATGCTTCCATCTGCTGAAAAGCTTTATGGAGATGAAGATTTCATTTTTCAGCACGACCTGGCACCTGCTCACAGTGCCAAAACCACTGGTAAATGGTTTACTGACCATGGTATTACTGTGCTCAATTGGCCTGCCAACTCTCCTGACCTTAACCCCATAGAGAATCTGTGGGATATTGGGAAGAGAAAGTTGAGAGACGCAAGACCCAACACTCTGGATGAGCTTATGGCCGCTATCGAAGCATCCTGGGCCTCCATAACCCCTCAGCAGTGCCACAGGCGGATTGCCTCCATGCCACGCCGCATTGAAGCAGTCATTTCTGCAAAAGGATTCCCGACCAAGTATTGAGTGCATAACTGAACATAATTATTTGAATTGTAGCAAAAACGAGATAGGGGGCGGCACCACTCGCAACGGCTCAGCGTGTCAGCGTGCCAGGATCCAATGCGGTATATGGCTGGGGAGGACACACACAGGCGGCGGTGCTCAGCTGTAAGGGCGAGATTCAAGTCGAAGGTAATATAGAATGGAAAGAAAAAGCGGCACTCACCAGTGTGGTCAAAGTTTGCAGCTTTATTGTAATCCACAATAACATCAGGCAGTGGGGGAGAGGCAGTTCACAGCACGCATAGGTCAGCGGCGGCCGTTTCGCGCTAAATGCGCTTCATCAGGCTGAACGTCAATGCGTGCTGGTGCACGGCTCCTTTTTAAGTGCCGGCGTGAGCTGCTGCCATGGAAACTGACAACTCAGGTCACGTCCGCACTATTAAAACAGCGTATATATTAAAACAGTATACAAATAATGCGTATGCAATAGCCAAAGGATGCGCACATATAGAACAGAAAAAAGGAGGAAAGACCCTGCATATTTGGGATATTACAAAAACGGACTTAAATCATTTCTGTCATTGAGTCCTAATTCCCCCAGGGCTCCCGTACGCAATACCCATTTTGCTTCTCTCTGTAGCAAGAGGCGGTGTCTATCTCCCCCTTGAGGGGGCGTGGATACGACTTCCAACCCGGAAAAAGAGATACACTTCGTATCACCATTGTGAACACTTCTGATATGTTCTATCAGTCTCGGGCAACCTTTGCCGGTTTTGATAGAATTAAAGTGTTCTCTTATCCGTTCGAAGAGGCATCTAATGGTTTTACCGATGTAAAACCGTCCACAAGTGCACAACAATAAGTAAACTACATGAGTACTCCGGCAATTAATAAAAGTATTGACTATATGCCGAATGCCGGCAAACTCAATGATCTTTTTCTGCGGATTATTGGTGCAAAGTGAACAGTTTCCACATCTGTAATTACCATTAGGTCGATTACTTGTGAGCCAATTTTTACTGCTATCTTTTTGGAGCCTACTTCTGACAATTTTGTCCTTGACCGTGTGACTCCTTCTAAAGGAGATAAGGGGTCTCTGTCCTGTCAGTTCATTTAGAGTTGCGTCCCTCCTTAAAACATCCCAGTTTTTAAATATGACTGATCGGATGCGGTCAGCCATAGGGCTGTATTTAAAGGAGAACGCAAATCTGCTACTTCTTACTAAATCTGCACCTTTTTCCCTTCTCCGGTTCTCACCCCGCAAGAGATAATCTTGTGAGAAATTTTCCTCTACTTTTTCCATATCTTTATTGAGTGTATTTTCAGGGTAGCCTCTCTTCTAGGGATGAGCGAACTCGAACTGTATAGTTCGGGTTCGTACCGAATTTTGGGGTGTCCGTGACACGGACCCGAACCCGGACATTTTCGTAAAAGTCCGGGTTCGGGTTCGGTGTTCGTCGCTTTCTTGGCGCTTTTGTGACGCTTTCTTGGCGCTTTTTGAAAGGCTGCAAAGCAGCCAATCAACAAGCGTCATACTACTTGCCCCAAGAGGCCATCACAGCCATGCCTACTATTGGCATGGCTGTGATTGGCCAGAGCACCATGTGACCCAGCCTCTATTTAAGCTGGAGTCACATAGCGCCGCCCGTCACTCTGCTCTGATTAGCGTAGGGAGAGGTTGCGGCTGCGACAGTAGGGCGAGATTAGGCAGATTAACTCCTCCAAAGGACTTGATTAACTGATCGATCTGCAGCTGTGGATCATTGAGCTGCTGATCCTCAATTGCTCACTGTTTTTAGGCTGCCCAGACCGTTTGTCAGTCACATTTTTCTGGGGTGATCGGCGGCCATTTTGTGTCTTGTGGTGCGCCAGCACAAGCTGCGACCAAGTGCATTTAACCCTCAATGGTGTGGTTGTTTTTTGGCTAAAGCCTACATCAGGGTGAAGCTGTCACACCAAGTGCATTTAACCAGCAATAGTCTGTTCATTTTTTGGCCATATACAAAATCAGGGGCAAGCTGCGCCTGTCACCAAGTGCATTTAACCCTCAATGGTGTGGTTGTTTTTTGGCTAAAGCCTACATCAGGGTGAAGCTGTCACACCAAGTGCATTTAACCAGCAATAGTCTGTTCATTTTTTGGCCATATACAAAATCAGGGGCAAGCTGCGCCTGTCACCAAGTGCATTTAACCCTCAATGGTGTGGTTGTTTTTTGGCTAAAGCCTACATCAGGGTGAAGCTGTCACACCAAGTGCATTTAACCAGCAATAGTCTGTTCATTTTTTGGCCATATACAAAATCAGGGGCAAGCTGCGCCTGTCACCAAGTGCATTTAACCCTCAATGGTGTGGTTGTTTTTTGGCTAAAGCCTACATCAGGGTGAAGCTGTCACACCAAGTGCATTTAACCAGCAATAGTCTGTTCATTTTTTGGCCATATACAAAATCAGGGGCAAGCTGCGCCTGTCACCAAGTGCATTTAACCCTCAATGGTGTGGTTGTTTTCTGGCTAAAGCCTACATCAGGGTGAAGCTGTCACACCAAGTGCATTTAACCAGCAATAGTCTGTTTATTTTTTGGCCATATACTACATCAGGGGCAAGCTGCGCCCGTCACCAAGTGCATTTAACCCTCAGTAGTGTGGTTGGTCAAGCTGTGACACCAAGTGCATTTAACCAGCAATAGTCTGTTCATTTTTTGGCCATATACTACATCAGGGGCAAGCTGCGCCCGTCACCAAGTGCATTTAACCAGCAATAGTGTGGTTATTTTTTGGCCATATCCCAGTCTAATTCTGTCACTAAATCCATACCGGTCACCCAGCGCCTAAATACTAGGCCTCAAATTTATATCCCGCTAAATCTCTCGTTACCGCTGTCCTGTTGTAGCTGGGAAAGTTATTTAGTGTCCGTCAAAGCACATTTTTTGTTCTGGGTTGAAGTACAATTCCCAATTTAGCAATTTCATAATTTAGTGGTTTCTGCTATATCAGAGCTATTTGAAATCTATCCCTAAAAGGGTATATAATATTCAAGGTGCACATTGGGTCATTCAGAATAACTTCACACACACCCGCTACTGTGTATTTTCAAGTCTAATTCTGTCACTAAACCCATACCTGTCACCCAGCGCCTAAATACTAGGCCTCAAATTTATATCCTGCTAAATCTCTCGTTACCGCTGTCCTGTTGTAGCTGGGAAAGTTATTTAGTGTCCGTCAAAGCACATTTTTTGTTCTGGGTTGAAGTACAATTCCCAATTTAGCAATTTCATAATTTAGTGGTTTCTGCTATATCAGAGCTATTTGAAATCTATCCCTAAAAGGGTATATAATATTCAAGGTGCACATAGGGTCATTCAGAATAACTTCACACACACCCGCTACTGTGTATTTCCAAGTCTAATTCTGTCACTAAACCCATACCTGTCACCCAGCGCCTAAATACTAGGCCTCAAATTTATATCCTGCTAAATCTCTCGTTACCGCTGTCCTGTTGTAGCTGGGAAAGTTATTTAGTGTCCGTCAAAGCACATTTTTTGTTCTGGGTTGAAGTACAATTCCCAATTTAGCAATTTCATAATTTAGTGGTTTCTGCTATATCAGAGCTATTTGAAATCTATCCCTAAAAGGGTATATAATATTCAAGGTGCACATTGGGTCATTCAGAATAACTTCACACACACCCGCTACTGTGTATTTCCAAGTCTAATTCTGTCACTAAACCCATACCTGTCACCCAGCGCCTAAATACTAGGCCTCAAATTTATATCCTGCTAAATCTCTCGTTACCGCTGTCCTGTTGTAGCTGGGAAAGTTATTTAGTGTCCGTCAAAGCACATTTTTTGTTCTGGGTTGAAGTACAATTCCCAATTTAGCAATTTCATAATTTAGTGGTTTCTGCTATATCAGAGCTATTTGAAATCTATCCCTAAAAGGGTATATAATATTCAAGGTGCACATTGGGTCATTCAGAATAACTTCACACACACCCGCTACTGTGTATTTCCAAGTCTAATTCTGTCACTAAACCCATACCTGTCACCCAGCGCCTAAATACTAGGCCTCAAATTTATATCCTGCTAAATCTCTCGTTACCGCTGTCCTGTTGTAGCTGGGAAAGTTATTTAGTGTCCGTCAAAGCACATTTTTTGTTCTGGGTTGAAATACAATTCCCAATTTAGCAATTTCATAATTTAGTGGTTTCTGCTATATCAGAGCTATTTGAAATCTATCCCTAAAAGGGTATATAATATTCAAGGTGCACATTGGGTCATTCAGAATAACTTCACACACACCCGCTACTGTGTATTTCCAAGTCTAATTCTGTCACTAAACCCATACCTGTCACCCAGCGCCTAAATACTAGGCCTCAAATTTATATCCTGCTAAATCTCTCGTTACCGCTGTACTGTTGTTGCTTGGAAAGATATTTAGTGTCCGTCAAAGCACATTTTTTGTTCTGGGTTGAAATACAATTCCCAATTTAGCAATTTCATAATTTAGTGGTTCTGCTATATCAGAGCTATTTGAAATCTATCCCTAAAAGGGTATATAATATTCAAGGTGCACATAGGGTCATTCAGAATAACTTCACACACACCCGCTACTGTGTATTTCCAAGTCTAATTCTGTCACTAAACCCATACCTGTCACCCAGCGCCTAAATACTAGGCCTCAAATTTATATCCTGCTAAATCTCTCGTTACCGCTGTACTGTTGTTGCTGGGCAAGATATTTAGTGTCCGTCAAAGCACATTTTTTGTTCTGGGTTGAAATACAATTCCCAATTTAGCAATTTCATAATTTAGTGGTTCCTGCTATATCAGAGCTATTTGAAATCTATCCCAAAAAGGGTATATAATATTCAAGGTGCACATAGGGTCATTCAGAATAACTTCACACACACGCTTCTGTGCATTTCCAAGTCTAATTCTGTCACTAAATCCATACCGGTCACCCAGCGCCTAAATACTAGGCCTCAAATTTATATCCCGCTGAATTTGAATACAATACATTGGGCCAAATAATATATTTGTTGTTGTGGTGAACCATAACAATGAGAAAAACATCTAGTAAGGGACGCGGACGTGGACATGGTCGTGGTGGTGTTAGTGGACCCTCTGGTGCTGGGAGAGGACGTGGCCGTTCTGCCACATCCACACGTCCTAGTGTACCAACTACCTCAGGTCCCAGTAGCCGCCAGAATTTACAGCGATATATGGTGGGGCCCAATGCCGTTCTAAGGATGGTAAGGCCTGAGCAGGTACAGGCATTAGTCAATTGGGTGGCCGACAGTGGATCCAGCACGTTCACATTATCTCCCACCCAGTCTTCTGCAGAAAGCGCACAGATGGCGCCTGAAAACCAACCCCATCAGTCTGTCACATCACCCCCATGCATACCAGGGAAACTGTCTCAGCCTCAAGTTATGCAGCAGTCTCTTATGCTGTTTGAAGACTCCGCTGGCAGGGTTTCCCAAGGGCATCCACCTAGCCCTTCCCCAGCGGTGAAAGACATAGAATGCACTGACGCACAACCACTTATGTTTCCTGATGATGAGGACATGGGAATACCACCTCAGCATGTCTCTGATGATGACGAAACACAGGTGCCAACTGCTGCGTCTTTCTGCAGTGTGCAGACTGAACAGGAGGTCAGGGATCAAGACTGGGTGGAAGACGATGCAGGGGACGATGAGGTCCTAGACCCCACATGGAATGAAGGTCGTGCCACTGACTTTCACAGTTCGGAGGAAGAGGCAGTGGTGAGACCGAGCCAACAGCGTAGCAAAAGAGGGAGCAGTGGGCAAAAGCAGAACACCCGCCGCCAAGAGACTCCGCCTGCTACTGACCGCCGCCATCTGGGACCGAGCACCCCAAAGGCAGCTTCAAGGAGTTCCCTGGCATGGCACTTCTTCAAACAATGTGCTGACGACAAGACCCGAGTGGTTTGCACGCTGTGCCATCAGAGCCTGAAGCGAGGCATTAACGTTCTGAACCTGAGCACAACCTGCATGACCAGGCACCTGCATGCAAAGCATGAACTGCAGTGGAGTAAACACCTTAAAACCAAGGAAGTCACTCAGGCTCCCCCTGCTACCTCTTCTGCTGCTGCCGCCTCGGCCTATTCTGCTGCTGCCGCCTCGGCCTCTTCCTCCGCCTCTGGAGGAACGTTGGCACCTGCCGCCCAGCAAACAGGGGATGTACCACCAACACCACCACCACCACCTCCGTCACCAAGCGTCTCAACCATGTCACACGCCAGCGTTCAGCTCTCCATCTCACAAACATTTGATAGAAAGCGTAAATTCCCACCTAGCCACCCTCGATCCCTGGCCCTGAATGCCAGCATTTCTAAACTACTGGCCTATGAAATGCTGTCATTTAGGCTGGTGGACACAGACAGCTTCAAACAGCTCATGTCGCTTGCTGTCCCACAGTATGTTGTTCCCAGCCGGCACTACTTCTCCAAGAGAGCCGTGCCTTCCCTGCACAACCAAGTATCCGATAAAATCAAGTGTGCACTGCGCAACGCCATCTGTAGCAAGGTCCACCTAACCACAGATACGTGGACCAGTAAGCACGGCCAGGGACGCTATATCTCCCTAACTGCACACTGGGTAAATGTAGTGGCAGCTGGGCCCCAGGCGGAGAGCTGTTTGGCGCACGTCCTTCCGCCGCCAAGGATCGCAGGGCAACATTCTTTGCCTCCTGTTGCCACCTCCTCCTTCTCGGCTTCCTCCTCCTCTTCTTCCACCTGCTCATCCAGTCAGCCACACACCTTCACCACCAACTTCAGCACAGCCCGGGGTAAACGTCAGCAGGCCATTCTGAAACTCATATGTTTGGGGGACAGGCCCCACACCGCACAGGAGTTGTGGCGGGGTATTGAACAACAGACCGACGAGTGGTTGCTGCCGGTGAGCCTCAAGCCCGGCCTGGTGGTGTGTGATAATGGGCGAAATCTCGTTGCAGCTCTGGGACTAGCCAATTTGACGCACATCCCTTGCTTGGCGCATGTGCTGAATTTGGTGGTGCAGAAGTTCATTCACAACTACCCCGACATGTCAGAGCTGCTGCATAAAGTGCGGGCCGTCTGTTCGCGCTTCCGGCGTTCACATCCTGCCGCTGCTCGCCTGTCTGCGCTACAGCGTAACTTCGGCCTTCCCGCTCACCGCCTCATATGCGACGTGCCCACCAGGTGGAACTCCACCTTGCACATGCTGGACAGACTGTGCGAGCAGCAGCAGGCCATAGTGGAGTTTCAGCTGCAGCACGCACGGGTCAGTCGCACTACAGAACAGCACCACTTCACCACCAATGACTGGGCCTCCATGCGAGACCTGTGTGCCCTGTTGCGCTGTTTCGAGTACTCCACCAACATGGCCAGTGGCGATGACACCGTTATCAGCGTTACAATACCACTTCTATGTCTCCTTGAGAAAACACTTAGGGCGATGATGGAAGAGGAGGTGGCCCAGGAGGAGGAGGAGGAGGAGGAGGAAGAGGGGTCATTTTTAGCACTTTCAGGCCAGTCTCTTCGAAGTGACTCAGAGGGAGGTTTTTGGCAACAGCAGAGGCCAGGTACAAATGTGGCCAGCCAGGGCCCACTACTGGAGGACGAGGAGGACGAGGATGAGGAGGAGGTGGAGGAGGATGAGGATGAAGCATGGTCACAGCGGGGTGGCACCCAACGCAGCTCGGGTCCATCACTGGTGCGTGGCTGGGGGGAAAGGCAGGACGATGACGATACGCCTCCCACAGAGGACAGCTTGTCCTTACCCCTGGGCAGCCTGGCACACATGAGCGACTACATGCTGCAGTGCCTGCGCAACGACAGCAGAGTTGCCCACATTTTAACCTGTGCGGACTACTGGGTTGCCACCCTGCTGGATCCACGCTACAAAGACAATGTGCCCACCTTACTTCCTGCACTGGAGCGTGATAGGAAGATGCGCGAGTACAAGCGCACGTTGGTAGACGCGCTACTGAGAGCATTCCCAAATGTCACAGGGGAACAAGTGGAAGCCCAAGGCCAAGGCAGAGGAGGAGCAAGAGGTCGCCAAGGCAGCTGTGTCACGGCCAGCTCCTCTGAGGGCAGGGTTAGCATGGCAGAGATGTGGAAAACTTTTGTCAACACGCCACAGCTAACTGCACCACCACCTGATACGCAACGTGTTAGCAGGAGGCAACATTTCACTAACATGGTGGAACAGTACGTGTGCACACCCCTCCACGTACTGACTGATGGTTCGGCCCCATTCAACTTCTGGGTCTCTAAATTGTCCACGTGGCCAGAGCTAGCCTTTTATGCCTTGGAGGTGCTGGCCTGCCCGGCAGCCAGCGTTTTGTCTGAACGTGTATTCAGCACGGCAGGGGGCGTCATTACAGACAAACGCAGCCGCCTGTCTACAGCCAATGTGGACAAGCTGACGTTCATAAAAATGAACCAGGCATGGATCCCACAGGACCTGTCCATCCCTTGTCCAGATTAGACATTAACTACCTCCCCATAACCATATATTATTGGACTCCAGGGCACTTCCTCATTCAATCCTATTTTTATTTTCATTTTACCATTATATTGCAAGGCTACCCAAAGTTGAATGAACCTCTCCTCTGCCTGTGTGCTAGGCCTAAATATATGCCAATGGATTGTTGCAGTGGTGGCTGACGTGAAGCCTCATTCTCTGCTATGACATGCAGACTGATTCTCTGGTGACATGAAGCCAGATTGTCTGTTACGGGACCTCTCTCCTCTGCCTGGGTGCTGGGCCTGAATTTATGACAATGGACTGTTGCAGTGGTGGCTGACGTGAAGCCTGATTCTCTGCTATGACATGCAGACTGATTCTCTGCTGACATGAAGCCAGATCCTCTGTTACGGGACCTCTCTCCTCTGCCTGGGTGCTGGGCCTAAATTTATGAAAATGGACTGTTGCAGTGGTGGGTGACGTGAAGCCTCATTCTCTGCTATGACATGCAGACTGATTCTCTGCTGACATGAAGCCAGATTGTCTGTTACGGGACCTCTCTCCTCTGCCTGGGTGCTGGGCCTAAATATCTGACAATGGACTGTTGCATTGGTGGCTGACGTGAAGCCTGATTCTCTGCTATGATATGAAGACTGATTCTCTGCTGACATGAAGCCAGATTGTCTGTTACGGGACCTCTCTCCTCTGCCTGTGTGCTAGGCCTAAATATATGCCAATGGATTGTTGCAGTGGTGGCTGACGTGAAGCCTGATTCTCTGCTATGACATGCAGACTGATTCTCTGGTGACATGAAGCCAGATCCTCTGTTACGGGACCTCTCTCCTCTGCCTGGGTGCTGGGCCTAAATTTATGAAAATGGACTGTTGCAGTGGTGGGTGACGTGAAGCCTGATTCTCTGCTATGACATGCAGACTGATTCTCTGGTGACATGAAGCCAGATCCTCTGTTACGGACCTCTCTCCTCTGCCTGGGTGCTGGGCCTAAATTTATGAAAATGGACTGTTGCAGTGGTGGGTGACGTGAAGCCTCATTCTCTGCTATGACATGCAGACTGATTCTCTGCTGACATGAAGCCAGATCGTCTGTTTCGGGACCTCTCTCCTCTGCCTGGGTGCTGGGCCTAAATTTATGAAAATGGACTCTTACAGTGGTGGGTGACGTGAAGCCTGATTCTCTGCTATGACATGAAGACTGATTCTCTGCTGACATGAAGCCAGATCCTCTGTTACGGGACCTCTCTCCTCTGCCTGGGTGCTGGGCCTAAATATCTGACAATGGACTGTTGCATTGGTGGCTGACGTGAAGCCTGATTCTCTGCTATGATATGAAGACTGATTCTCTGCTGACATGAAGCCAGATTGTCTGTTACGGGACCTCTCTCCTCTGCCTGTGTGCTAGGCCTAAATATATGCCAATGGATTGTTGCAGTGGTGGCTGACGTGAAGCCTGATTCTCTGCTATGACATGCAGACTGATTCTCTGGTGACATGAAGCCAGATCCTCTGTTACGGGACCTCTCTCCTCTGCCTGGGTGCTGGGCCTAAATTTATGAAAATGGACTGTTGCAGTGGTGGGTGACGTGAAGCCTGATTCTCTGCTATGACATGCAGACTGATTCTCTGGTGACATGAAGCCAGATCCTCTGTTACGGGACCTCTCTCCTCTGCCTGGGTGCTGGGCCTAAATTTATGAAAATGGACTGTTGCAGTGGTGGGTGACGTGAAGCCTCATTCTCTGCTATGACATGCAGACTGATTCTCTGCTGACATGAAGCCAGATTGTCTGTTACGGGACCTCTCTCCTCTGCCTGGGTGCTGGGCCTGAATTTATGACAATGGACTGTTGCAGTGGTGGCTGACGTGAAGCCTGATTCTCTGCTATGATATGAAGACTGATTCTCTGCTGACATGAAGCCAGATTGTCTGTTACGGGACCTCTCTCCTCTGCCTGGGTGCCGGGGCCTAAATATCTGAGAATGGACTGTTCCAGTGGTGGGTAACGGGAAGCCAGATTCTCTGCTATGATATGAAGACTGATTCTCTGCTGACATGAAGCCAGATTGTCTGTTACGGGACCTCTCTCCTCTGCCTGGGTGCTGGGCCTAAATTTATGAAAATGGACTCTTACAGTGGTGGGTGACGTGAAGCCTGATTCTCTGCTATGACATGAAGACTGATTCTCTGCTGACATGAAGCCAGATTGTCTGTTACGGGACCTCTCTCCTCTGCCTGGGTGCCGGGGCCTAAATATCTGAGAATGGACTGTTCCAGTGGTGGGTGACGGGAAGCCAGATTCTCTGCTATGGAACCTCTCTCCAATTGATTTTGGTTAATTTTTATTTATTTAATTTTAATTTTAATTCATTTCCCTATCCACATTTGTTTGCAGGGGATTTACCTACATGTTGCTGCCTTTTGCAGCCCTCTAGCCCTTTCCTGGGCTGTTTTACAGCCGTTTTAGTGCCGAAAAGTTCGGGTCCCCATTGACTTCAATGGGGTTCGGGTTCGGGACGAAGTTCGGATCGGGTTCGGATCCCGAACCCGAACATTTCCGGGATGTTCGGCCGAACTTCTCGAACCCGAACATCCAGGTGTTCGCTCAACTCTACTCTCTTCATTAGACGTTGTTTGAGGTCATTCGCCTGTCTACGGTAACCACTATCTCTGCTGTTTATACGTCTAAGTCTAATGAATTGTCCGTATGGAACGGCTTTTTTGACACTCTCTGGATGGAAGCTGTCGTGGTGGAGCAAGGAGTTGGTCGCCGTGGGCTTACGAAAGCCCTCCGTGACCAACTCGTCGCCTTCCACCAAGACAGCCACATCCAGGAATTCCAGTTTGTCTCCCCCAAAATTCACCGTGAAGGTCATGCCCATGTCATTTTTGTTCATATAATCAACGAAATGATTGCCTCTTCGAACGGATAAGAGAACACTTTAATTCTATCAAAACCGGCAAAGGTTGCCCGAGACTGATAGAACATATCAGAAGTGTTCACAATGGTGATACGAAGTGTATCTCTTTTTCCGGGTTGGAAGTCGTATCCACGCCCCCTCAAGGGGGAGATAGACACCGCCTCTTGCTACAGAGAGAAGCAAAATGGGTATTGCGTACGGGAGCCCTGGGGGAATTAGGACTCAATGACAGAAATGATTTAAGTCCGTTTTTGTAATATCCCAAATATGCAGGGTCTTTCCTCCTTTTTTCTGTTCTATATGTGCGCATCCTTTGGCTATTGCATACGCATTATTTGTATACTGTTTTAATATATACGCTGTTTTAATTATCTCCCTAGTGCGGACGTGACCTGAGTTGTCAGTTTCCATGGCAGCAGCTCACGCCGGCACTTAAAAAGGAGCCGTGCACCAGCACGCATTGACGTTCAGCCTGATGAAGCGCATTTAGCGCGAAACGGCCGCCGCTGACCTATGCGTGCTGTGAACTGCCTCTCCCCCACTGCCTGATGTTATTGTGGATTACAATAAAGCTGCAAACTTTGACCACACTGGTGAGTGCCGCTTTTTCTTTCCATTCTATATTACCTTCGACTTGAATCTCGCCCTTACAGCTGAGCACCGCCGCCTGTGTGTGTCCTCCCCAGCCATATACCGCATTGGATCCTGGCACGCTGACACGCTGAGCCGTTGCGAGTGGTGCCGCCCCCTATCTCGTTTTTGCTACAATTGTTTCTGGACTGTTTCTTTGGGGCTCGAGCACACTACACACTACCGGCTCAGTAGCACATCAGATCCCTATTTTGCAACTATTCATACGACATGGCTACAGAGGTATCCAGCCAATCCTTACTGGAAGGCAGACAGGGGGCAGAGGATTTTTTCACACAGTGCAATGCCAAAGATGCCCTGCAAAATTTAAGCACTCGCGCACTTGAAGTTAAAGTTATCACTGAAATCTTATCAAGAAAGTGGAAGAGTGCCCAGGGGCCTAAGGATATATAAAGTTCCTGCACAGTTTGAACATGACGATTTGTTTTTAAAAGAATGGCAATCACTGCACATGAGTTTCTCTCTGCAAATACTAGAAACTGTATTGAAAAGAGATATAAAAGAGTATGACATTATCAAAGACGAACGAAACACATAGGAAACAATGGATGGTGAAAAATGAGCACACAGAATGACATGGAGCACGACCAAATTACTAAAAATGGCAAATAGATACAAAAATGAGTATATAGATATAGCACTA
Source organism: Bufo gargarizans (assembly GCF_014858855.1). Lineage (NCBI taxonomy): Eukaryota > Metazoa > Chordata > Amphibia > Anura > Bufonidae > Bufo > Bufo gargarizans. Next base: position 272,932,540 of record NC_058083.1, read on the forward strand.
AGTGTGCATGTAAATCAAATAGAATGTTAGTAATACATGTAATCAGGCAAAACTATACAGGCTAGGTAATATCATACATAGTGAAACCAAAGTCTGCATATAAAGTGACCAGTGCACATAGTCAGAATAGATATATAGCCAACGCTGAGTAAATCATTATAACGCCATAAACCAACTACCTGTATAGTGCTCCAGCAACCCCGACGCACGTTTCACGCAAGGCTTCTTCAGGGGGAAGTGTGTAACACACACTTCCCCCTGAAGAAGCCTTGCGTGAAACGTGCGTCGGGGTTGCTGGAGCACTATACAGGTAGTTGGTTTATGGCGTTATAATGATTTACTCAGCGTTGGCTATATATCTATTCTGACTATGTGCACTGGTCACTTTATATGCAGACTTTGGTTTCACTATGTATGATATTACCTAGCCTGTATAGTTTTGCCTGATTACATGTATTACTAACATTCTATTTGATTTACATGCACACTTAGTGCTATATCTATATTTATACTCATTTTTGTATCTATTTGCCATTTTTAGTAATTTGGTCGTGCTCCATGTCATTCTGTGTGCTCATTTTTCACCATCCATTGTTTCCTATGTGTTTTAATTGTGATTTGTCTCATATGGAGACACTAATAAAATTTATATATTCATAATACTATTTAGTGCGAGCCCTACTTTCTCTTTTTTGGTGTCTTACCACACGTGCTGGCTCTGCACGGGTACTCACTTTTGTGAGTCATTTTGGTGCTCATTATCAAAGACGAACTGGATAAAGCCCGAGGAGAGCTGGAATCCAGATTATCTGAAACCTTAATGGACGCCTTTGAAAAGAAGTTAAGTAAAAAATTAACTGTCATACAAGCAGAGGTAAAAGAACGAAAAAGAGATAAATTTGTAAGAGACAAACACGATTATGACACCGGCACTATCTTTAACTGGAATACTGGGAAAAGATTTAATAAAAGACAACAAAGGAAGAAAATCCCTCGACGTCAAAATAATGACTATTGGACAACAGATTCCGACTCCAGTATTTCGGACGATTCCGGCCATCTACCAGCCAATCCTGCAAGAGAGCCATGTGACCCTTTAGGAAAAGGATTAGAAGAGGAGGGAGAAAGAACAGGAAAAACAACAGGTGTCAGGAAATCGGGAAGAGAGAAGAAACAAGTCTCCTGGAGGAAGTAGACAACCTCCTCCACCCAGAGGAAAATCTAGTGATCAATTTATCTGGTCACCCGTTACCACCTGGGTGTGTTAAAATCCTGAATAAAGGACTTGGTTATAGCCTGACCGAAAAATTTGATCCCACTACCTTTGAGGTCGATCTGTTCAAAGCTACCCGCAAGCTTTATCTGCACAAGCTCTTCAAAGACACCCCACAGAAGTTAGTTACAACATTGGGAGAATCACCACTTCAGATGGACTCTGGGGCCTTCCAAATATCTAATAAATTGAGTGAAGAGGAACAAGCCTGCCTAGCATTCCTAACTGGAATGGATACCACTGAGGCATCCCCTTGCGATGCGTCCGTCGTACCATTTAGTGGTGGAGTTAGATCCACTTTTTGCCCCCCTATGCCCGCTGGGAGTAGCATCGATATCTTCCAATACCAAGTCATGAGGGATATTAAAGCGGTAATATATTCCACCGCCCAACCCAACATTACTAGCGAGGAACAAAAAGCCCTACAATGGCTACGTTCACAGGAAGATATAATAGTGAAACCAGCGGACAAGGGGGGCAACGTAGTCCTCATGTCCAGAGAATTCTATGTCAACGAAGCCCATAGACAATTGGGTGATACTGGGGTATATGAAAGGTTACGGGGGGACCCCTTGCCGAATACCCAGTTGTCGCTACAATCCCTCGTCAAGAAATATGTAGGGATTGGTTTTTTACCTAAAAACCTGTTGGAAAAACTCGTCCCGCTCTCACCAGCCAAACCCTCATGGTATTTTCTTCCGAAAATCCACAAGTCGCTGAGCCACCCCCCGGGACGTCCCATCGTCGCGGGGATTGGCTCAGTGACTGAGCCTCTATCCAAGTATCTGGACTGGCTGTTGAGACCGGTACTCAGTAGCGCCCCCGCCTACCTCAGGGACACCAATGATTTTTTATTGGCCCTGAAAGAAATCTGTTGGCAGAAGAATTATCATTTGGTATCCCTCGATGTGGAGAGCCTCTACACCCGCATCCCTCATGATGCCGGTGTAGAGGCTGTCCTTGACATCGTGGCGAACCTGGGTAAGAGCCATATATATTGCGAGTTTGTAGGGGAGGCGCTCAAATTTGTTTTAACCAACGACATATTCCAATTTGATGGCGAGTGGTTCAGACAAAAACTCGGCACGGCTATGGGGACCCCCGTCTCCTGCACCTTCGCCAACATGTACCTTTCCAGACTGGAGGATAGGTATGTTTATTCTGTGAACAATCCTTTTCTGTCTAAATTGAAGACATATCTACGGTTTGTAGACGATATATTCATAGTCTGGGAAGGTACAGAGGAAGAGTGCAATCATTTCGTTGATTATATGAACAAAAATGACATGGGCATGACCTTCACGGTGAATTTTGGGGGAGACAAACTGGAATTCCTGGATGTGGCTGTCTTGGTGGAAGGCGACGAGTTGGTCACGGAGGGCTTCCGTAAGCCCACGGCGACCAACTCCTTGCTCCACCACGACAGCTTCCATCCAGAGAGTGTCAAAAAAGCCGTTCCATACGGACAATTCATTAGACTTAGACGTATAAACAGCAGAGATAGTGGTTACCGTAGACAGGCGAATGACCTCAAACAACGTCTAATGAAGAGAGGCTACCCTGAAAATACACTCAATAAAGATATGGAAAAAGTAGAGGAAAATTTCTCACAAGATTATCTCTTGCGGGGTGAGAACCGGAGAAGGGAAAAAGGTGCAGATTTAGTAAGAAGTAGCAGATTTGCGTTCTCCTTTAAATACAGCCCTATGGCTGACCGCATCCGATCAGTCATATTTAAAAACTGGGATGTTTTAAGGAGGGACGCAACTCTAAATGAACTGACAGGACAGAGACCCCTTATCTCCTTTAGAAGGAGTCACACGGTCAAGGACAAAATTGTCAGAAGTAGGCTCCAAAAAGATAGCAGTAAAAATTGGCTCACAAGTAATCGACCTAATGGTAATTACAGATGTGGAAACTGTTCACTTTGCACCAATAATCCGCAGAAAAAGATCATTGAGTTTGCCGGCATTCGGCATATAGTCAATACTTTTATTAATTGCCGGAGTACTCATGTAGTTTACTTATTGTTGTGCACTTGTGGACGGTTTTACATCGGTAAAACCATTAGATGCCTCTTCGAACGGATAAGAGAACACTTTAATTCTATCAAAACCGGCAAAGGTTGCCCGAGACTGATAGAACATATCAGAAGTGTTCACAATGGTGATACGAAGTGTATCTCTTTTTCCGGGTTGGAAGTCGTATCCACGCCCCCTCAAGGGGGAGATAGACACCGCCTCTTGCTACAGAGAGAAGCAAAATGGGTATTGCGTACGGGAGCCCTGGGGGAATTAGGACTCAATGACAGAAATGATTTAAGTCCGTTTTTGTAATATCCCAAATATGCAGGGTCTTTCCTCCTTTTTTCTGTTCTATATGTGCGCATCCTTTGGCTATTGCATACGCATTATTTGTATACTGTTTTAATATATACGCTGTTTTAATTATCTCCCTAGTGCGGACGTGACCTGAGTTGTCAGTTTCCATGGCAGCAGCTCACGCCGGCACTTAAAAAGGAGCCGTGCACCAGCACGCATTGACGTTCAGCCTGATGAAGCGCATTTAGCGCGAAACGGCCGCCGCTGACCTATGCGTGCTGTGAACTGCCTCTCCCCCACTGCCTGATGTTATTGTGGATTACAATAAAGCTGCAAACTTTGACCACACTGGTGAGTGCCGCTTTTTCTTTCCATTCTATATTACCTTCGACATAATTATTTGAAGGTTGACTTTTTTTGTATTAAAAACACTTTTCTTTTATTGGTCGGATGAAATATGCTAATTTTTTGAGATGGGAAATTTGGGTTTTCATGAGCTGTATGCCAAAATCATCAATATTAAAACAATAAAAGGCTTGAACTACTTCAGTTGGTGTGTAATGAATCTAAAATATATGAAAGTCTAATGTTTATCAGTACATTACAGAAAATAATGAACTTTATCACAATATGCTAATTTTTTGAGAAGGACCTGTATATAGTGTGGGTATGTCTAGCTTAGAGCAGAGTAAAGGAGGATTAGAAGGTAGTCAGAGTTAGGAGAAGCAAGTTCATGGAGGAGAGAAACAGGCTAAAGTCACCATGTAGCTGTTTTCCTTTCCTCTGGGGCCTGATCAAGCCTGAAGAAGACTACCACAGCAACCAAGCACCAGACAGTGAGTCTATGTACAAAGATGCAGAGAGCCTAGTGAGGGTTACAGGTAAACTTAGCTTATGGACCTCATTAGCACAAGTGACCAGGAGTAGCTTTCTGAGTACCTGGACACATATTGACAGTTAGTGTGCAGAATTGTCCTTATCCACTACACAAGCCTTCCGGGTCATAGTGGAAAAACCTATTTAGACGAGTATCCTGTAAATAATGAAGCAGATGTGTTTGCCTGCCACAAGGGAGATCGCCCTTAAAGGATAGCTCATAGTAAACAGATATAGCAGCATATTTAGTACCAGAGTGCTATAGAGTAAACTTGGGATTACTACCTGGATCCATCTTACTGATGAAGGGACCAAGTGAAGTCCCGAAACGCATTTAAGTACGGAGGAGCATTGCTAACATAACAATAACAGCATACAACGAAGAACCCAGAAGCAGAAGCGCTCCCCTAACTTTATTGCCTCTCTCAAACCGGCACGGAGGATCCTGATCACAAGACCAACACAAGGTCATGTGCGTCAGACAACAGACGCGCGCACTCGGATACCACGTGGGACGCCGGCAGCCGGAGAACAGAGCCGCAAGCAATACCTGGTTGGAGCACTGATGGAGGGCATCACCGCGTTGTGGGTAAGTGATTTCTGAACCTAAGACAGTACGGGACGCCGTACCGAGGTCCAGAACACTAATTCCCCCACAGGTTGTCTTTTCCACAAGCAAAAGTTCCACATGAGACCACATTGTACATGATCACATTGTACATGATTGTGCAACATTATCTTTTTTAGCGCAACCATATATATCCACCTATAAATAAAGGGACATAGACTGATTACAAACTGCTGGGAAAGGATATTACATCCACAGGAGCCCACCAGAAAAGACTTAACACAAGTTTGATAGCATTAATACTGCACGGCTTATATAGCCAATCACCAATTTATATTATTTCTTCCTTTTCTGAATTTTTTGTCATTTTGAAAATTTTGACCATATATATTATTTTTTATTTTATATTTTATATTTTTTCATTTTTACCACTACTATATATATATATATATATATATATATATATACCATTTATCCAAATGGACTAGAATCACAACATTTTTTCACGAAACATCCTAAAAAAAACCTGGTACCAGCCACCCCTTATCTGGCACCCATAACAAGGGCCAAGATTCCCTCACTTACTCACGTTATGTTCTAAAAATCCCTACTGAATTTTAATTAAGTATTTTAAATAAAACTATTTCATTTAATCCCATTTATGAGTGTGCCTGCTACTTCCCTATTTTAAACTGCTCTTTCTTTGACTGGGTGAGTCAAACCAGCAGCTCAGCACCTCTGTCATTCTATTGAGCAGTTGAGCCGCCTCATTTCTCTCTTTTTAAATACCTGGATCCTTGCCTGTAAAGTGTCTACTTTAAAAGGGACAACTCCTTCATTGACAACTGCCATTGCCTGATAATAGCATTACCATTGAACTTTTTATGCTTACAAAAAGCTTCCCATTGATGAACTCTACCAACTGTCCAGAAGTTATTTATTGTCAGCAAATGTTCAACTGGTTTACAACAACTGACTCCTCAGTCTTACTACCACTACTGTCAACAGCACCTAACGGTACTGGCATCACGAACCAGGGGCCCAGCCAAAAGCACCCTAAACATCACCACCATCAAGCGCACCACAACCAACATCTGGCTGGTGTTCCCAGCAACAGAGAGTGCCCCAGAAGGTCTTGTGCTGTCTTCCCATCCACTGCACTGCCGGCCCCAGGGGACAACTAAACCGTGAGTACTACTATCCTCGGCACCTTATCACTAGTACGCTCACGCCCGCATCATCCTTAGGGAACCCTGGCACGCTGCATATCTATCTATCTTATATTGTCTATCGATCTATCTATCTATCTATCCATCTATTGTTTCCGCAAAAACCTTCGTTTTTTTTTTTACAAATGTGCATCCGCATACATTCCGTGTGTCCCCCCAAAAAACAGAAGGAGGAATATATGTTGCTAGGGTGGCAAAAAATAAATAAAGATGTTTAAAAAAGAGGACATGTGATAGTCTAGGTGCCATTTTATTGTGCTTTTGGTGTCGTTCAGAGCTGTGTTAGAAAACCTTTGCTTGGCTGGCATTGTTTTCTTCCTATTTCTTAGCGGTGATCTTCATGGTAGAAGACCTTATGAATGAAGCACTGGATGAAGAACCAGGGAGGAAGAGGAGATGGCATACCTGCAACGTGACCCCATCAAGTTCAAGAACTATTGCCGAATGCCCATGGAAACATTTGATCATCTGTTGGTCTATCTTTATCCTGACCTGACTTTCATAGACACCAGTATAAGGTGCAGCATCGCAGCAAAGCAAAGGTTGGATAGTCACTTTGACGTAAGTGGATTTTATCATTTTATTTAATATTATATATTGAATATTAACTTATGTAAATGAATATTAAAACGTTTTTCTTATATTTTTTTTAGATTCCTTGCAACCGGAAACTCATTTGCATTGTTGCATTCCGAGTTTCTCCTTTGGATCTCAGCAATCTCTGGGATCATCTGTCATACCTGCAAAGTCATCTGGCAGTGACTCAGAGAAGCGGTAATGCCCACCCCCAAGGTGGAAGATTGGCTTCGTATTGCCGAAGGATTTCACCAATCTGCGCAGTTTCCTAACTGCATTGAGGCATTGGATGAAAAACATATTCATGTAAAGTAGTGGCCACACTCAGGGTCCCGGTACTTCAATTACAAATTCTGTGGTGCTGATGGCCTTGGCTGACAGTAACTACAAGTAATGTAATTGTTGATATCGGGGCCTATGGGAGTACTTCTGACGCCCCCAACTTTAGTGCTTCCAGAATGGGTCAATGGCTTCAGACAAACCAACTTGCCCTGCCAGAGCCCAGTAGACTTCCTGGATCTGCAGGTCCACCGGCTCGATTTTTGATTGTGGCAGATGAAGGATTCGCATTGTCACCCCACCTGATGCGGCCCACCAACTTGAGCCCGTCGGTATGTGGAGTGCGCTTTCAGAATACTGTCCACAAAGTGGAGAGTGTTCCTGTCATCCATATAGATGAATCCGGACAATGCTCTGAACCCGGACATAACCATATTTTTCATCCAGACAGCCCCTCTGACAAGAGCATCGGAGCATTTCATACTCTAATGCTCTCCCTTGCCCTGCGCTTGATCTCACAGGAAAAGGGCTCTTTTTGTTAAAACAACAAACTGCCGGGCAGATGCTTCCAGCAAGCAGTGTGTTTGGAGACATCACCGGCACTAATGTGCGGGGCTTCTGCGCTGACCTAGCCTGTAAAAAGGCTAGGGCAGTGCTAAATCCAGACCATCAGAGCCGGTGGTGACTTAACCAAACACAGTGCTTGCCCGAAGCATCTGCCCGGCAGTTTGTTGCTTTAACAAAAAGAGACCTTTCCCTGCGAGATCAAGCACAGGGCAAGGGAGAGCATTAGAGTATGAAATGCTCCAATGCTCTTTTCAGGGGGGCTGTCTGGGTAAAAATATAGTTATGTCCAGGTTCAGCTCTGAACCCGGACAACCCCTTTAAGATGAGGGCACATGATGCCTTCTACTGTTTACTCAAGCTCAATGCTGCTCAAGCATTGGTGTGATAAAAAAAAAAAAATATAGAAGTCATTATGTACCATATCATCAAAAAGATTCTTATAATTTTTGAAATATTTAAACAGATAATAGGTCATCAATATTAAAAACAAACATTTTTAAACTACCGTATTTTTCGCCCTATAAGAGGCACCGGCCTATAAGACGCACCTAGGTTTTTGAGGAGGAAAATAAGAATAAAAATATTTTGAACCAAAAGGTGTGCTTTTGGTGGGTTTTGAACTAATTGTGGTCTGTGGATGGCACTGTTATGGGGGATCTGTGGGTGACGCACTGTTATGGGGGATCTGTGGGTGACGCACTGTTATGGGGGATCTGTGGGTGACACTTATGGGGGATCTGTGGGTGACACTTATGGGAGATCTGTGGGTGACACTTATGGGGGATCTGTGGGTGACACTTATGGGGGATCTGTGGGTGACACTTATGGGGGATCTCTGGGTGACACTTATGGGGGATCTGTGGGTGGCTCTTATTGGGGTCTCTGTGTATGACAGTTATGGGGGGGATCTGTGGATGACACATAGCATCTTATGCTATGTGTCATCCACAGATCCCCTCCATAAGTGTCCCGGTAGTGAATGACCCTCAATACAGGGCTGGGGGCCGGCATCTGGCTTTATAATGACAGCGGGGCCCGTGCAGTGACTGTATTCTACTACATGGGCCCCGCTCACTGTATAATCGTATGTCTAATAGTAAATAGTTATGTGCATAATCGCATAATGAGCGGAGTACTTACAACTACAAGCGCTCGCCGAGAGGAGGGAGGAGGCAGGAGGCAGGCCGTCATGCGCCCACGCCGCCTGCTTCATTCATAAAGTGGGGGGCACAGGCGCGTGACATATGACTCACACACTGCCAGCGCCCGTCCTCCCAGCCTGCCTCCTCCCTGCCTCCTCCCTCCTCTCGGCGAGCGTTTGTAGTTGTAAGTACTCCGCTCATTATGCGATTATGTACATAACTATTTACTATTACATATTTACTATTTACTATGTACATAACTATTTACCAGTTTTGGGCGATACAGTGAGCGGGGCCAGTGTAGTAGAATAGTCACTGCACGGGCCCAGCTGTCATTATAAAAGCAGATGCAGGCCCCCAGCCCCTCCTCCCTCACAGCTGATACACCCGCCGCGCGGCATCGCGGCGGGTGTATCATTGAAAATCGCAAAATAATTTGCGCAAAAAATCCTGCGCAAAAATTAGCGCAAAAATTAGCGCAAAAATTAGCGCAAACATTTGCACGGAAATTCGCAAATCGCAAAATAAGCTGCATTCACCGTATAAGACGCACTGCTATTTCCCCCCACTTTTGGGGGGGAAAAAGTGCGTCTTATATGGCGAAAAATACGGTAATATATTTTAAAGATAAAAAACATACACAATTATAAAAAATATATTCATTTTTAATAATTAAAAAAAAATTACAACTCAAATAATTCACGAGCAAAAGGGCCAGGGGTATGAACAATAGGGGGATGTAGGTCTATTCAGACGAGTGGAGGGGTTTCAATGTTCAACATTTTATCACTTGAATGTTCTAAAAAATGAACCACTTCGTGTGGCTCTTGAGGCCCAGCAAACTGGTCAATCAAAAGTGCCACCACAGAAATGCACTGTGTTTGCCGTTCATTTGGCACACGACTCAAGGAAGGAGCAAGGCCTTTTAAAGCTACTTCTTCCTTGCTGTCTGATCGATTCCGATTTAGGCTGCTTTCACACTAGCGGCAGCCTTCTACGGCAGGCTTTTCCGGCGGGTGAACAGCCTGCCAGATCCGTATTGATTATAATGGGGGCGGGCTGGAGTTCTGGCGACAGCTCGGCAAACATGCCGAAAGGCAGATAGAATAAAACTACGACTTTAAATTGTCAGTTAGATTTCGTATAAATAAAGTTATAGAAAGGCAGATATAAAAAAAATATTTATGTCATGAGATCGTGCCATAGCACGGCCGTTCTGTGCATTGGAGACCACAATATGCGGTCAATAAGAAACGGCATTTGCAAGGCTGTTGAGACGGTTCCAGACCCATTCAGCTTGAATGGGTCATTGATCCATGTACTCCCAAAAAACAACAACTTTCTTTAGTTCCCTGGGGTTACGTTCCTCTGTTCCGCTCTGCATCCTTCTGAATTGCGGACCCATTCAAGTGAATGGGTCAACGTTAGTAATGAGCAGCATAGGCAATATTCTAATTTGCGATATTTCCAAAGTCCCGAAACGCGTTTGGTTTAGATCCTCCATTTGAATATAAAGATAATCACAACTTACAGCAATTATTCGGTAAGGAAATTTAAATGTTTGTGATAACCTACGACCCGTAACTACAAATGAAAGTACTGCCGCCAGTTGGGAAAGCACGTGTATAAGGCCGACGCCGGCAAAGACTATAAGAACCGAGAAAGTCTTGTAACTTACGACATCACATTACGAACCAACATTCATCGACTTATTATGTGCCTCTGGTGAAAATTTCGACACTCGCGTAAGTTAGCAGGAGCGGGGGGCCTGGTGCAATTACCACGCGGGACGCCGCGAAGTGTACACCAAATCACGCCCAGTGACTTAACGCCCGTGACAAAACTTAAGCGATTTGTTGGCCGTGTTGTTTGATTTTTATGCTTACACAAGTTGACTTTAATACGATAACTAATTGGATATGACTCCAAGGTTACGTGATTTGGAACACCACGAACATTCCTGACACTAAATTTTGGAAACAGATAGACTTTTTAATGCAATTATTATCTAAGAATTGCGATCATTATATGGGTTGGATGGAAGTACTGCAGTAATTTGTCAATTGTTACAACACAGTGCGATTAGTTTTATAGTGGATCGAACGGATCCATCTATTACTCTGCACTTAGTCCCTCTTTGAGTGGATTGCTATGTTTTACAGTCTGGCCAGACCATTTATTGTATTTTATAAAGAGTTTTTAAATGTGTACAGTATACTACTAATATCAATATCCTATTATTATTAATAAAGTACCAACCACTCTAGATAAGTGTGAGTGCCCAGCTTTCTCATTATATACTTTAAAATACACATTATACATTTTAATAAATTGATATACTCACAATTTTTTTCGTTTTTCTGTATAGAAGCTGAAGACCACGCTGTGGGTACTAATTGTGTTACTATCTCCTCCTATGACCGGTCCTTTTGGATACGGTCATGATACGCTTCTGACCAGGTGTCTCATAGGGATGGGCTCTCCTGAATGAGTACTATAAATTTTTCCAAATCAAAAGAGGACATTTTTAAAGACTGTACTCTGCTTTCATGGGTTCTGAATGTCATAGGTGACAATTGTGGATGACATATTGCAGCTTTCCGCATGTCATTCGCATTTTTGCGGACCCATTGACTACAATGGGACCATGGACCGCAATTTGCGGACTATAGTTAGACATGCTCTATTTTTTTTGCAGATCGTATAACAGAACAGAACGGAACTACGGATGCGGACAGCACACTGAATGATGTCAGCATTTTTTGCGGTGCCATTGAAATGAATGGCAATTTTGCAGAAAGGGATGCGGATTACAAAATGCGGACGTGTGAATGGACCCTAACACACCCAGAGAGCGCAGGCCAATGGCGTTTGATGATAGAATTAATGCGCAAACTGTGCTTATTATAAGTAAAAATAAAAGGAATCCTGGATCCAGAGGGGGGTCTGACTGTCCACTGTAATATTTGTTGTCTATCAAAAGTGAGTACCTTGGTTGTCTGTGTTTGTAATATCGATTTGAAATTTGTTACCCATATTATCAAGGATTGTGTCGTGAGAAAAATTTGTTTCACATGTAAGAATTGACTCTATGGTAGATGTGGAATCATATTTCTAGGGTGACAACTGTCATGTCTTCGCAAAGAATTCTTATCAGTAGGCTTGGTAAATAATTCAGTTTGTCATCTGCCATTCAGTATACTTACAGTCGTGTCGAGAAATTCAATATGACTGAAAGAATATACAACAGTAAACTTAGCTCCAGGTTCCATATCACTCAAGAAAAGTATGGAAAGAAAGTAAGGATTTAAGAGATTCTACCCAAATGAGGAAGACATCATCAATGTAATGCCAGCATCTCAAAACGTAAGAGAAATGGTGGGAAACATAGATGACGTCCTCCTCCAGATGTCTCATATACATATTAGCGTATGTCGGGCCACATTAGACCCCATGGCTACGCCCTTCTGGTGAATATAGAAATCCTTTTGGAATAAAAAATTATTGCATCGTCGCACAATATCCAGAATTGACAGAATCTCTGAGCTGGAGAGAGAGATTTGAATGAAATGTTAACAACCGTCACTTCTTGGTCAGGTTCTGCTTTGTATGTGAGACGCGTCTTGTTGTTGCATAGATTTCCACCTTCTGTGTTGCTTGCATCCACCCCGTCTGGTTTGCTTCCGTTTGTCAACTGGAAAGGAACATTGTCTCCTAAAAAATAATCTTGTAAAGTAATTTTATTACTAGAGTCCTGTGGGGACCTACATTTTGTCATGAGAAATAGACATTTGTTCATCCTCAGATTGTCAATTATAAATAGTCCCATTTTGGTAAACAACAAGATCACGATTCCATTTTTGACGTTTACCTTCCTCAGAATCAGTTTAAAATTTGTCCAAATGTGGGAATAAACCCTCTTTATATTTCTGAAAGTCCTCATTAGATAAATCAGAACATAGGGCCATTTCCACAGCTGTAACAGTTCCCTCAACATCACAAAATTCATGTTGTAAAAAGTAAATGTTAAAAGAATAAAGTACAAAGAATATTTGTCGGATAACTTTTTTGGTAAGATACTGCTCCAGAAATCCTGAAGCCAACATCAACGTTTTTTTTCCGGATCCGTCGTATGGATCTGGTATGGGGCCGGATCCGTCGTACAGATCCGTAGTAACAGCGGATCCGTCAGGTACTGATGAGTAGAGTTGAGCGAACACCTGGATGTTCGGGTTCGAGAAGTTCGGCCGAACATCCCGGAAATGTTCGGGTTCGGGATCCGAACCCGATCCGAACTTCGTCCCGAACCCGAACCCCATTGAAGTCAATGGGGACCCGAACTTTTCGGCACTAAAACGGCTGTAAAACAGCCCAGGAAAGGGCTAGAGGGCTGCAAAAGGCAGCAACATGTAGGTAAATCCCCTGCAAACAAATGTGGATAGGGAAATTAATTAAAATAAAAATTAAATAAATAAAAATTAACCAAAATCAATTGGAGAGAGGTTCCATAGCAGAGAATCTGGCTTCCCGTCACCCACCACTGGAACAGTCCATTCTCAGATATTTAGGCCCCGGCACCCAGGCAGAGGAGAGAGGTCCCGTAACAGACAATCTGGCTTCATGTCAGCAGAGAATCAGTCTTCATGTCATAGCAGAGAATCAGGCTTCACGTCACCCACCACTGTAAGAGTCCATTTTCATAAATTTAGGCCCAGCACCCAGGCAGAGGAGAGAGGTCCCGTAACAGACAATCTGGCTTCATGTCAGCAGAGAATCAGTCTTCATATCATAGCAGAGAATCTGGCTTCCCGTTACCCACCACTGGAACAGTCCATTCTCAGATATTTAGGCCCCGGCACCCAGGCAGAGGAGAGAGGTCCCGTAACAGACAATCTGGCTTCATGTCAGCAGAGAATCAGTCTTCATATCATAGCAGAGAATCAGGCTTCACGTCAGCCACCACTGCAACAGTCCATTGTCATAAATTCAGGCCCAGCACCCAGGCAGAGGAGAGAGGTCCCGTAACAGACAATCTGGCTTCATGTCAGCAGAGAATCAGTCTGCATGTCATAGCAGAGAATGAGGCTTCACGTCACCCACCACTGCAACAGTCCATTTTCATAAATTTAGGCCCAGCACCCAGGCAGAGGAGAGAGGTCCCGTAACAGAGGATCTGGCTTCATGTCACCAGAGAATCAGTCTGCATGTCATAGCAGAGAATCAGGCTTCACGTCAGCCACCACTGCAACAGTCCATTTTCATAAATTTAGGCCCAGCACCCAGGCAGAGGAGAGAGGTCCCGTAACAGAGGATCTGGCTTCATGTCACCAGAGAATCAGTCTGCATGTCATAGCAGAGAATCAGGCTTCACGTCAGCCACCACTGCAACAATCCATTGGCATATATTTAGGCCTAGCACACAGGCAGAGGAGAGAGGTCCCGTAACAGACAATCTGGCTTCATGTCAGCAGAGAATCAGTCTTCATATCATAGCAGAGAATCAGGCTTCACGTCAGCCACCAATGCAACAGTCCATTGTCAGATATTTAGGCCCAGCACCCAGGCAGAGGAGAGAGGTCCCGTAACAGAGGATCTGGCTTCATGTCAGCAGAGAATCAGTCTTCATGTCATAGCAGAGAATCAGGCTTCACGTCACCCACCACTGTAAGAGTCCATTTTCATAAATTTAGGCCCAGCACCCAGGCAGAGGAGAGAGGTCCCGTAACAGACGATCTGGCTTCATGTCAGCAGAGAATCAGTCTGCATGTCATAGCAGAGAATGAGGCTTCACGTCACCCACCACTGCAACAGTCCATTTTCATAAATTTAGGCCCAGCACCCAGGCAGAGGAGAGAGGTCCCGTAACAGAGGATCTGGCTTCATGTCACCAGAGAATCAGTCTGCATGTCATAGCAGAGAATCAGGCTTCACGTCACCCACCACTGCAACAGTCCATTTTCATAAATTTAGGCCCAGCACCCAGGCAGAGGAGAGAGGTCCCGTAACAGAGGATCTGGCTTCATGTCACCAGAGAATCAGTCTGCATGTCATAGCAGAGAATCAGGCTTCACGTCAGCCACCACTGCAACAATCCATTGGCATATATTTAGGCCTAGCACACAGGCAGAGGAGAGAGGTCCCGTAACAGACAATCTGGCTTCATGTCAGCAGAGAATCAGTCTTCATATCATAGCAGAGAATCAGGCTTCACGTCAGCCACCAATGCAACAGTCCATTGTCAGATATTTAGGCCCAGCACCCAGGCAGAGGAGAGAGGTCCCGTAACAGAGGATCTGGCTTCATGTCAGCAGAGAATCAGTCTTCATGTCATAGCAGAGAATCAGGCTTCACGTCACCCACCACTGTAAGAGTCCATTTTCATAAATTTAGGCCCAGCACCCAGGCAGAGGAGAGAGGTCCCGTAACAGACAATCTGGCTTCATGTCAGCAGAGAATTAGTCTGCATGTCATAGCAGAGAATCAGGCTTCACGTCAGCCACCACTGCAACAGTCCATTGTCATAAATTCAGGCCCAGCACCCAGGCAGAGGAGAGAGGTCCCGTAACAGACAATCTGGCTTCATGTCAGCAGAGAATCAGTCTGCATGTCATAGCAGAGAATGAGGCTTCACGTCACCCACCACTGCAACAGTCCATTTTCATAAATTTAGGCCCAGCACCCAGGCAGAGGAGAGAGGTCCCGTAACAGAGGATCTGGCTTCATGTCACCAGAGAATCAGTCTGCATGTCATAGCAGAGAATCAGGCTTCACGTCAGCCACCACTGCAACAGTCCATTGTCATAAATTTAGGCCCAGCACCCAGGCAGAGGAGAGAGGTCCCGTAACAGACAATCTGGCTTCATGTCAGCAGAGAATTAGTCTGCATGTCATAGCAGAGAATCAGGCTTCACGTCAGCCACCACTGCAACAATCCATTGGCATATATTTAGGCCTAGCACACAGGCAGAGGAGAGAGGTCCCGTAACAGACAATCTGGCTTCATGTCAGCAGAGAATCAGTCTTCATATCATAGCAGAGAATCAGGCTTCACGTCAGCCACCAATGCAACAGTCCATTGTCAGATATTTAGGCCCAGCACCCAGGCAGAGGAGAGAGGTCCCGTAACAGACAATCTGGCTTCATGTCAGCAGAGAATCAGTCTGCATGTCATAGCAGAGAATGAGGCTTCACGTCACCCACCACTGCAACAGTCCATTTTCATAAATTTAGGCCCAGCACCCAGGCAGAGGAGAGAGGTCCCGCAACAGAGGATCTGGCTTCATGTCAGCAGAGAATCAGTCTGCATGTCATAGCAGAGAATCAGGCTTCACGTCAGCCACCACTGCAACAGTCCATTGTCATAAATTCAGGCCCAGCACCCAGGCAGAGGAGAGAGGTCCCGTAACAGACAATCTGGCTTCATGTCACCAGAGAATCAGTCTGCATGTCATAGCAGAGAATGAGGCTTCACGTCAGCCACCACTGCAACAATCCATTGGCATATATTTAGGCCTAGCACACAGGCAGAGGAGAGGTTCATTCAACTTTGGGTAGCCTTGCAATATAATGGTAAAATGAAAATAAAAATAGGATTGAATGAGGAAGTGCCCTGGAGTCCAATAATATATGGTTATGGGGAGGTAGTTAATGTCTAATCTGGACAAGGGACGGACAGGTCCTGTGGGATCCATGCCTGGTTCATTTTTATGAACGTCAGCTTGTCCACATTGGCTGTAGACAGGCGGCTGCGTTTGTCTGTAATGACGCCCCCTGCCGTGCTGAATACACGTTCAGACAAAACGCTGGCTGCCGGGCAGGCCAGCACCTCCAAGGCATAAAAGGCTAGCTCTGGCCACGTGGACAATTTAGAGACCCAGAAGTTGAATGGGGCCGAACCATCAGTCAGTACGTGGAGGGGTGTGCACACGTACTGTTCCACCATGTTAGTGAAATGTTGCCTCCTGCTAACACGTTGCGTATCAGGTGGTGGTGCAGTTAGCTGTGGCGTGTTGACAAAAGTTTTCCACATCTCTGCCATGCTAACCCTGCCCTCAGAGGAGCTGGCCGTGACACAGCTGCCTTGGCGACCTCTTGCTCCTCCTCTGCCTTGGCCTTGGGCTTCCACTTGTTCCCCTGTGACATTTGGGAATGCTCTCAGTAGCGCGTCTACCAACGTGCGCTTGTACTCGCGCATCTTCCTATCACGCTCCAGTGCAGGAAGTAAGGTGGGCACATTGTCTTTGTAGCGTGGATCCAGCAGGGTGGCAACCCAGTAGTCCGCACAGGTTAAAATGTGGGCAACTCTGCTGTCGTTGCGCAGGCACTGCAGCATGTAGTCGCTCATGTGTGCCAGGCTGCCCAGGGGTAAGGACAAGCTGTCCTCTGTGGGAGGCGTATCGTCATCGTCCTGCCTTTCCCCCCAGCCACGCACCAGTGATGGACCCGAGCTGCGTTGGGTGCCACCCCGCTGTGACCATGCTTCATCCTCATCCTCCTCCACCTCCTCCTCATCCTCGTCCTCCTCGTCCTCCAGTAGTGGGCCCTGGCTGGCCACATTTGTACCTGGCCTCTGCTGTTGCCAAAAACCTCCCTCTGAGTCACTTCGAAGAGACTGGCCTGAAAGTGCTAAAAATGACCCCTCTTCCTCCTCCTCCTCCTCCTCCTCCTGGGCCACCTCCTCTTCCATCATCGCCCTAAGTGTTTTCTCAAGGAGACATAGAAGTGGTATTGTAACGCTGATAACGGTGTCATCGCCACTGGCCATGTTGGTGGAGTACTCGAAACAGCGCAACAGGGCACACAGGTCTCGCATGGAGGCCCAGTCATTGGTGGTGAAGTGGTGCTGTTCTGTAGTGCGACTGACCCGTGCGTGCTGCAGCTGAAACTCCACTATGGCCTGCTGCTGCTCGCACAGTCTGTCCAGCATGTGCAAGGTGGAGTTCCACCTGGTGGGCACGTCGCATATGAGGCGGTGAGCGGGAAGGCCGAAGTTACGCTGTAGCGCAGACAGGCGAGCAGCGGCAGGATGTGAACGCCGGAAGCGCGAACAGACGGCCCGCACTTTATGCAGCAGCTCTGACATGTCGGGGTAGTTGTGAATGAACTTCTGCACCACCAAATTCAGCACATGCGCCAAGCAAGGGATGTGCGTCAAATTGGCTAGTCCCAGAGCTGCAACGAGATTTCGCCCATTATCACACACCACCAGGCCGGGCTTGAGGCTCACCGGCAGCAACCACTCGTCGGTCTGTTGTTCAATACCCCGCCACAACTCCTGTGCGGTGTGGGGCCTGTCCCCCAAACATATGAGTTTCAGAATGGCCTGCTGACGTTTACCCCGGGCTGTGCTGAAGTTGGTGGTGAAGGTGTGTGGCTGACTGGATGAGCAGGTGGAAGAAGAGGAGGAGGAAGCCGAGAAGGAGGAGGTGGCAACAGGAGGCAAAGAATGTTGCCCTGCGATCCTTGGCGGCGGAAGGACGTGCGCCAAACAGCTCTCCGCCTGGGGCCCAGCTGCCACTACATTTACCCAGTGTGCAGTTAGGGAGATATAGCGTCCCTGGCCGTGCTTACTGGTCCACGTATCTGTGGTTAGGTGGACCTTGCTACAGATGGCGTTGCGCAGTGCACACTTGATTTTATCGGATACTTGGTTGTGCAGGGAAGGCACGGCTCTCTTGGAGAAGTAGTGCCGGCTGGGAACAACATACTGTGGGACAGCAAGCGACATGAGCTGTTTGAAGCTGTCTGTGTCCACCAGCCTAAATGACAGCATTTCATAGGCCAGTAGTTTAGAAATGCTGGCATTCAGGGCCAGGGATCGAGGGTGGCTAGGTGGGAATTTACGCTTTCTATCAAATGTTTGTGAGATGGAGAGCTGAACGCTGGCGTGTGACATGGTTGAGACGCTTGGTGACGGAGGTGGTGGTGGTGGTGTTGGTGGTACATCCCCTGTTTGCTGGGCGGCAGGTGCCAACGTTCCTCCAGAGGCGGAGGAAGAGGCCGAGGCGGCAGCAGCAGAATAGGCCGAGGCGGCAGCAGCAGAAGAGGTAGCAGGGGGAGCCTGAGTGACTTCCTTGGTTTTAAGGTGTTTACTCCACTGCAGTTCATGCTTTGCATGCAGGTGCCTGGTCATGCAGGTTGTGCTCAGGTTCAGAACGTTAATGCCTCGCTTCAGGCTCTGATGGCACAGCGTGCAAACCACTCGGGTCTTGTCGTCAGCACATTGTTTGAAGAAGTGCCATGCCAGGGAACTCCTTGAAGCTGCCTTTGGGGTGCTCGGTCCCAGATGGCGGCGGTCAGTAGCAGGCGGAGTCTCTTGGCGGCGGGTGTTCTGCTTTTGCCCACTGCTCCCTCTTTTGCTACGCTGTTGGCTCGGTCTCACCACTGCCTCTTCCTCCGAACTGTGAAAGTCAGTGGCACGACCTTCATTCCATGTGGGGTCTAGGACCTCATCGTCCCCTGCATCGTCTTCCACCCAGTCTTGATCCCTGACCTCCTGTTCAGTCTGCACACTGCAGAAAGACGCAGCAGTTGGCACCTGTGTTTCGTCATCATCAGAGACATGCTGAGGTGGTATTCCCATGTCCTCATCATCAGGAAACATAAGTGGTTGTGCGTCAGTGCATTCTATGTCTTTCACCGCTGGGGAAGGGCTAGGTGGATGCCCTTGGGAAACCCTGCCAGCGGAGTCTTCAAACAGCATAAGAGACTGCTGCATAACTTGAGGCTGAGACAGTTTCCCTGGTATGCATGGGGGTGATGTGACAGACTGATGGGGTTGGTTTTCAGGCGCCATCTGTGCGCTTTCTGCAGAAGACTGGGTGGGAGATAATGTGAACGTGCTGGATCCACTGTCGGCCACCCAATTGACTAATGCCTGTACCTGCTCAGGCCTTACCATCCTTAGAACGGCATTGGGCCCCACCATATATCGCTGTAAATTCTGGCGGCTACTGGGACCTGAGGTAGTTGGTACACTAGGACGTGTGGATGTGGCAGAACGGCCACGTCCTCTCCCAGCACCAGAGGGTCCACTAACACCACCACGACCATGTCCACGTCCGCGTCCCTTACTAGATGTTTTTCTCATTGTTATGGTTCACCACAACAACAAATATATTATTTGGCCCAATGTATTGTATTCAAATTTAGCGGGATATAAATTTGAGGCCTAGTATTTAGGCGCTGGGTGACCGGTATGGATTTAGTGACAGAATTAGACTTGGAAATGCACAGAAGCGTGTGTGTGAAGTTATTCTGAATGACCCTATGTGCACCTTGAATATTATATACCCTTTTTGGGATAGATTTCAAATAGCTCTGATATAGCAGGAACCACTAAATTATGAAATTGCTAAATTGGGAATTGTACTTCAACCCAGAACAAAAAATGTGCTTTGACGGACACTAAATAACTTTCCCAGCTACAACAGGACAGCGGTAACGAGAGATTTAGCAGGATATAAATTTGAGGCCTAGTATTTAGGCGCTGGGTGACAGGTATGGGTTTAGTGACAGAATTAGACTTGAAAATACACAGTAGCGGGTGTGTGTGAAGTTATTCTGAATGACCCAATGTGCACCTTGAATATTATATACCCTTTTAGGGATAGATTTCAAATAGCTCTGATATAGCAGAAACCACTAAATTATGAAATTGCTAAATTGGGAATTGTACTTCAACCCAGAACAAAAAATGTGCTTTGACGGACACTAAATAACTTTCCCAGCTACAACAGGACAGCGGTAACGAGAGATTTAGCGGGATATAAATTTGAGGCCTAGTATTTAGGCGCTGGGTGACCGGTATGGATTTAGTGACAGAATTAGACTGGGATATGGCCAAAAAATAACCACACTATTGCTGGTTAAATGCACTTGGTGACGGGCGCAGCTTGCCCCTGATGTAGTATATGGCCAAAAAATGAACAGACTATTGCTGGTTAAATGCACTTGGTGTCACAGCTTGACCAACCACACTACTGAGGGTTAAATGCACTTGGTGACGGGCGCAGCTTGCCCCTGATGTAGTATATGGCCAAAAAATAAACAGACTATTGCTGGTTAAATGCACTTGGTGTGACAGCTTCACCCTGATGTAGGCTTTAGCCAGAAAACAACCACACCATTGAGGGTTAAATGCACTTGGTGACAGGCGCAGCTTGCCCCTGATTTTGTATATGGCCAAAAAATGAACAGACTATTGCTGGTTAAATGCACTTGGTGTGACAGCTTCACCCTGATGTAGGCTTTAGCCAAAAAACAACCACACCATTGAGGGTTAAATGCACTTGGTGACAGGCGCAGCTTGCCCCTGATTTTGTATATGGCCAAAAAATGAACAGACTATTGCTGGTTAAATGCACTTGGTGTGACAGCTTCACCCTGATGTAGGCTTTAGCCAAAAAACAACCACACCATTGAGGGTTAAATGCACTTGGTGACAGGCGCAGCTTGCCCCTGATTTTGTATATGGCCAAAAAATGAACAGACTATTGCTGGTTAAATGCACTTGGTGTGACAGCTTCACCCTGATGTAGGCTTTAGCCAAAAAACAACCACACCATTGAGGGTTAAATGCACTTGGTGACAGGCGCAGCTTGCCCCTGATTTTGTATATGGCCAAAAAATGAACAGACTATTGCTGGTTAAATGCACTTGGTGTGACAGCTTCACCCTGATGTAGGCTTTAGCCAAAAAACAACCACACCATTGAGGGTTAAATGCACTTGGTCGCAGCTTGTGCTGGCGCACCACAAGACACAAAATGGCCGCCGATCACCCCAGAAAAATGTGACTGACAAACGGTCTGGGCAGCCTAAAAACAGTGAGCAATTGAGGATCAGCAGCTCAATGATCCACAGCTGCAGATCGATCAGTTAATCAAGTCCTTTGGAGGAGTTAATCTGCCTAATCTCGCCCTACTGTCGCAGCCGCAACCTCTCCCTACGCTAATCAGAGCAGAGTGACGGGCGGCGCTATGTGACTCCAGCTTAAATAGAGGCTGGGTCACATGGTGCTCTGGCCAATCACAGCCATGCCAATAGTAGGCATGGCTGTGATGGCCTCTTGGGGCAAGTAGTATGACGCTTGTTGATTGGCTGCTTTGCAGCCTTTCAAAAAGCGCCAAGAAAGCGTCACAAAAGCGCCAAGAAAGCGACGAACACCGAACCCGAACCCGGACTTTTACGAAAATGTCCGGGTTCGGGTCCGTGTCACGGACACCCCAAAATTCGGTACGAACCCGAACTATACAGTTCGAGTTCGCTCATCCCTACTGATGAGTGGATCCGGTATGTAAATTATTTCTTATCAGAAAATTTCTAGTTTGTTTTAACTAATAAAATATGAAAGGGACAAACACAAACAATACTCACCTCCAGGAGCTTCTTTCACGCCCTGTCTTCCTAGTGGAAGTTTTTACGTGCCAGCCAAGCCCTTCCTACTTCCAGGAGCAGAAGCGACCTCCGGCTCAGTCGTTGCGTCGTAACAACTGAAGATGTTAGGACAGATCCAGAATAATACATTTCAATGGGCTATTATTCCGGATCCGGCCTTGCGGCAAGTGTTCAGGATTTTTGACCGGAGCAAAAAGCGCAGCATGCTGCGGTATTTTCTCTGGCCAAAAAATGTTCCGGTCCTGAACTGAAGACATCCTGATGCATTCTGAACGGATTTCTCTCCATTACGAATGCATGGGGATAATCCTGATCAGGATTTTTCCGGCATGGAGCCCCGACGACGGAACTCTATGCCGGAAAAGAAAAGAGCAAGTGTGAAAGAGCCCTTAGATAGATAGAAATGATCAGCTGCTTGAAAGGAACACAGTGCACTCAGTGTCGTACATAAATAAGTAAGAACCCCATAGCAAGGATCAAACCAGGCCCCCCACACAGGACAGAAGGGTTTTTGCCTGAAAACTTTTCAATGACCCTTGGGTGATTTATTCCACTGCCTCATTTGCTAAAAGTTGTTCCTTTAGAGGGTAGAGTTCTGGCCAAGTTTACTCCTCCAGTAGAAGAGGAGATTATCCCAACTAGGCCCCCTCTTGCCCTGTGCCCCATAGCTGTCACATGGTCTGCCGCTATGGTAGTTACGCCCCTGAGTGCACTGTTCTTGCAAATATATCAATCATAGCACCATACATCGTCTACTGTGTGTGCTTGGAATTGCAGCTCAGTCCCAGTTACTTGAAGGAGGCCATCTGACCCATGAACATAAGTGGTCTAGTAATAGTTCATAGCAGAGCGCCACAGTCTCTACAAACAGCTGATCAGTGGGACTGCCGAGAGTTGGGCCACCACAGATCTGATATTGATGACCTAATCTAAGGATAGGCCATCAATAGTGTGGTCTCGGAAAACCCCTTTAAATTGATTTGAAGCAAAGAACTAGCACCCATCCTGTGTTTGGACTATGTTCGTGTTGCAGCTCAGTCCCGGTTCCTTGGTGCAATACCAGATACAGTTAATGATGCCTGACTTGATCAGAGTGTAGGATGTTTTAGCCCCTAGCATTTTAAATTGCATTTTTTGCATGCCTTCCTTTTATTTATTTATTTTGGGTGATGTCACTTTTTATTTTTTTATTTTTTTGGGTGATGTCACTGTACAAGAAAAAAATATATGAATTAAAAAAAATACTGGTGTTATTATTGTAATTTTTTTAAGCAGCAATAAAAACTAATCTATGGGGGGGGGGGGGGAGAAAACATCAACCAAATACCAGGCTCAAAGGTTGCTGTGATTTGAGAAAAATGTAATTGGCTCAAAAAATGCAGTTTTGAAGGTGAAAAAAACACCACTGCAAAAAATGTCCCATACACTTCCATGCAACACATGGAGTGTGTGTTTTCACCTAAAAAAAACCTCTCCAAAAATGCCAGCAATACCACACCAGAAACTGCAAAACCACATAAAAATGCCAAAAAACCCATTTGTGACACCGGCCTTAAAATTGTAAAATGTAAGATCTGAAATGGAAATTTGTGCCTTTTAAAATTGTTTGTTCTACATTGTTCTGGATTAATTAAGGACGGGGTCAGAGTTGTTTTCTATGCTCAGTTATATTCACTCTCCAAATCTCTCCATCTATTAAATTATGCAGAAGTGCATCTATTTCTCTGGGATATTACGGCATTAGAGTGGTGCACACATGATTTTCGAGGTCACCCGTGTCTCTTTCAGATGATTTCACAGAGGATTTGGCAAGTTTCAAAACTTTTACTGAGAACAAAAGCAAAACAGATTTATACAAAACTGGTTTAATGTTGCTGCTTTCAGATAAATGCACTTTATTTGATGTAGACAAGCTCTGAGTTTAGCCCTATTGTCCATTCCGTAGGTTCAATTTTACCATTCGTGTACTGAAAGGACCTGAACTTCACCCGAACTTCACCCCAAACCCGGACCCCATTTAAGTCAATGGGGACCCGAACTTCTCTTTTTTTTTTTCCATTATAACATGGTTATAACGGAAAATAATAGCATTCTTAAAACAGTATGCTAAATAAAATGTCTATTGAGGGGTTAAAAGAAAAAACTCACCTGATCCACTTGATCGTGCAGCCAGTATCTTCTTTTCTTCAGGACCTGCAAAAGGACCTGCGGTGACATCACGTGGTGAGTGCGGTGAAGTCACCGCAGGTCCTTTTACAGGTCCTGAAGAAAAGAAGATACCAGCTGCACAATCAAGTGGATGAGATGAGTTTTATTTTATTTTTAACCCCTCAATAGACATTTTATTTATCATTCTGTTTTAGGAATGCTATTAATTTCCGCTATAACCATGTTATAATGGAAAATAATAAAATCACCCGAACACCGAACCCGAACTTCAGTGAAAAAATCTGGGTTCAGGTCGGGGTACCCAAACTCGCAAAGTTTGGTACGAACCCGAGCTTTGCAGTTCAGGGTTGCCTGAACTCTACCTGTAATATATTAGACATGCAATGTACAGGGTGGGCCAATTATATGGATACACCTTAATAAAATGGGAATAGTTGGTGATATTATGATATTAATTTCCTGTTTGTGGCACATTAGTATATGTGAGGGGGGAAACTTTTCCAGATGGGTGGTGACCATGGCAGCCATTTTGAAGTCGGCCATTTTGAATCCAACTTTTGTTTTTTTCAATAGGAAGAGGGTCATGTGATACATCAAACCTATTAGGAATTTCACAAGAAAAACAATGGTGTGCTTGGTTTTAATGTAACTTTATTCTTTCATGAGTTATTTACAAGTTTCTGACCACTTATAAAATGTGTTCAATGTGCTGCCCATTGTGTTGGATTGTCAATGCAACCCTCTTCTCCCACTCTTCACACACTGATAGAAAAACCGCAGGAGAAATGCTAGCACAGGCTTCCAGTATACGTAGTTTCAGGTGCTGCACATCTCGTATCTTCATAGCATATATTCATATAAAACTGTATATTCATATAAAGATTTGAGAATAAGTAAGCTTACGCAGGTTAAGTGAGTAAGTATATTTACTAAGTGTGATTATATATAAGATAACACAGAGAAATCACATAATGTCACGGATGTACGAGACATACGGATGTCCCCACAACAGCGAGTAGTAGGAGATCTTTGAGACTGGCAACACGTGGTTTGATTTGATATGTTTACCTTGTGGATCAATAGGTGTCTGTGTTGTTTCTGGTAATGGTCACACCCTTAACCTCCTGGTGTTGCTATTGTGGTCATTTAATTTTCCCTATTTCTAGTTGTTCCTCACACAATGCTGTGCGGTTTAAAGCTTCAGTTGGACCTGTGGATAGCTGATGTTGGATCTCGGCTGAGTTCCTGGTGCTGTCATAGATTCTGGAAAGTTGCAGTAAGTGTTACCCGTCCCTTTGTATTTTGGCTTTTTCTGTGTTGCATTTCTTTGTTGTTTTTGTATTAGGCCTTAGGGAGACTCCCATTCATCCTTCCTTTTGGAGGAACAGGATGTCTCTTTCATGTCATTAGTACCAGGGTCCTTTAGGGATAGAAAGGACTTTAGGTATTCCTGTGTATGAACTCTGTATGGTCTGTTCATATTGGTATTCAGTCAGGGATTTTGTTAGGGTTTTCGCTAGGAGGTGTCCATCTTCCATCCCTAGTTTTCAGGTCTTATTCCCTTTTCCCTTTCCCTCCTATGTTCAGTGGGGGGTTTCCCTCCCACACTAGAGCGTAACACATAATGAATAATAAAAAGTTAATATATTACTAACCTAAATATGCAATATTATAGGTTGATCATGCTCTAACACATGTCTGTCTACCACGTTATAACACTGACTGTCACCCCAGGGTACCTTGGAACCGAACCCAAGTTTGGGAAATGTTTTTTTTACAGTAGAAATCAATTTATGAAGTTAATATTTCGGCTGATGGGAGCTAACACATTCTAATACTGTACGGAGCACTTGCTTCATACAGTAATGAAACAAAGTTTTATGCGAATCGACTTTGGATGTTTCAACCAAAGTCGATTCACTCATCCCTTATAACAACTAGAGATGAGCGAAGTTATTGCAAATTTAATTTGGCTGCTTCGACAAATTTCACAAAGATATTAGTTTCATGATGAATTATTTTGTAACAAAGCGCATTTGTTTGTATGTAGCTGGCACAATGATGGGGAATGGCGATCGCGCCAGCCCCCATGATTGAATCGCTCAGATGCCATGTTCATCGCTGATCACGGCATCTGAGGATACCATTTTGGCCTTTCAGGGGTTAATCAGGGTAAAAATGAATACTCACCTTATCCATTTAATTGCATACAGGTCTTTGCTGCCATCTTGATTGAAGATAGCGGCCGTGTGAAATTTGAGCGGTGATGTGATGAGATTATAACACTGGCTGGTGTGGTGACATCATACATTACCGCGCAAGAGATTTCATGCGGTATCTGCAATCAAGAGCTGAGTATGTATTTTTTTGTTTTTACCACCATTTCACAGAAAATTGATTCATTACCACAAAGTGCTTCACGGCAAATCAAATTTTTCCTGCAATTCGGATCGAAGTCAAATCGTTTGACTTTGATTCTCTCAACACTAATGACAACCCATACTATACAATTATTATGTAACATATCCCATACAGTGAACACTGGGGGAAAAAATGACAGAATTGCAGTTTTTGCTTATTTGCAACCAAAAAAGAAATAAAAGGCCATCACAAAGTGTTTTATAACCTAAAATGATGCCAAGAAAACTACAAGTCATCTCACAAATTTTCATCCCTCACACACCTATGTAGAAAGTAAAATAAAAAAAAGTTATGGATCTTGAGATGCGGCATGCAGAGGCGAAATCCATTATGTCCGAAATCTCACGAGAACTTCGGACTTTGTACAACTTGAGTACCATTCTAAAACAACAGGAAACAACAGGCTCAAACAGGAGAAAAATCTTCTCTGACTTAAGTCTCTTCCAACACAATTTTTATCTGTAGGTCTGCCTGGCACAATAGGCTTGATTAGACCTTCAGGGGGTCCAGAATATCAAAGTCTATAGGCAGGTTAAGACCTTGCTGAATTTGGTGCACATTGCTCTCTGAAAATTGCTGCATAAATGGATACAAGATTCTATACCCGTATGGCAGTCTATGGAGGTATAGAGTACATAATAATAATAAATTTAAAAAATCCAAAGTCACACAAACTACATCCTGCTAAAACTTTAGCATTACATCTGTCTTGATGGATGCCAACAAGAAGACAGTGAGGTGTGCTGGTGATGTGTCGACCAAGGAATGCTGATGACTCAGCAGCGTGGGGCATCATCAATTACTTCTCCTTGTCGTGCCTTGGTTTATGTTGAAGTTATTGCAAACAGATTAACAGGATGCCATGAAGAGATCATTCTTCAAAAGGTACGTTTATATATCTATCACTCTTCCAGCACTGACATGAATTTCCACAATATATCTCAAAAGTGCAGAGAAAAACATTGCACAAAAAAGATATTAGGTTGCTTGTTTCAGGAGAGGAAAATATTATTTACAAGTAAAATATTATTTCTGTTGTGTTTCAATTAGTGTTACGCTCCGAAACCTCCACCCCACCATCAAACTAGAGTAAGCGTGGTATAGTGACGCAGAGTCCGATTATGTCATTTTTATCTCCATATTCACTTAAAGTCTAACTCTGTGCTCCAACAAACCAGCAGTAGAATTCATTGAGAGGACTCCTCAACGCACTCCTCACGCACATAATGGGGAGGGCTCAAAGAGGAGTCCTCACAAAGCATTTCACTGCTAGTTTGTGGGAGCACAGTGTTAGACTTTAAGGAGATAACAATTACATAACTTGGACTCTGCGTCGCTTATACTATATACCGATCACTCTAGTTTGGGGAATGTTTCGTAACCAACAGATTGCCTTTAACGAGGCTGGAAATAAAATACGTCATATCCCAAAATAATGCAGATGTGTCCAACTGTGCCTTCCTTCAGTTAGCTAAGGACTCTATTTTCAAAAAAAAAATAAAAAATAATATATATATATATATATATATATATATATATATATATATATTTCAACATTTTAGTAAAATTCGATAGGAGCTTGTTTAAGGACTCTTCCACGCAAGAAAATTTTCTCTTTGGATACATTAAGTGTTACTAACCGATAGCATCCAGACTGGATCCCGACCCGTTCATTTCTATGGGTTTGTGCACATGAGCATTGTTTATCGATGATCATCTCTGCATTCAGGAAAAATCATAGCATGTTCTTTAAGGTGCTTTCTTCACACAGACCTGGCCCCATAGAAACGAAGGGTGCTTGCATTAAAAATGGAAGGCATCCATATGCAATACATTTTTTACTGATGTTTGCTAGATGTTGAGTGTTTATTTTTTTTTCACGAGTATGAAAAACACATCAAAAACTGATGGCATCCGGTCGGAAAAAAAATTAAACACTGAACGTATTCAAAGACAAAGCTGATAAAACCTGTGTGCAAAACTATCAGTATTTCCCTGATCAGACCCTGATTCCTTCCGTAATGCTTGTGTGAAATAAGCCTTAGAGGTATGTCTGACAACAAGTTTGTTGACAGTTTCGAATGATGACTTGCAATTTTTTACTAAGTCTTCAGTAGCTCTTAAGTCGAATAAAGACTGTACCTGATGATCAATACTAGAGATAAGAATTTCCCTAAATTAGTTTTAGACATCATTCAGCCAAAAGATTTGATTACATCCAAGTCAATTCAGTCCTAATCAAAGGTGTCCCAATTTCCCTAAAAGGTTATGTATAATATTATTACAGTGGTGGCTCACAGCTGCCACTGTTCTGATTAACAACGTTCTGGAGCCACCTTCCACTATGGTCTTCTCGGTGGGTCCAGTGGCCAGGTATGCTCTGTCACTTTATTCAGGCTGCGGCCTGGTTGCCAAAGAGACCTCTCCTCCTGTGTCACTAGGGTGTATGTTCGCTCCCTCTGGCTCTTCTACTGTAGCATGCTAGTATTCTGCAAAGGTGTCTGTTCAGTTGTCTGCCTGTGTACCAACTTTCTGCATGTTTACTGGATTTTGACCCAGCCCAACCCAACCTGTGACTGACCTCCATATTGACCCTTCACTGTCTGCCATGACCTTTTACTGTGTTCTGTATAGGACATACTCTACCTGCCCTGACCTCAGACTGTCCCTGACTATGATTCTGCCTGACTCCTATCTCTGATCCCCATGGTCCAGCTGTTAATCATACAGAGACTACTCCAGGAGGTAGCGGCCCGGTGGTTCCCTTGCAGCAAAGTCCAGATCCCTGCGCAGTGGTTAAAGAGTGACAACCAGGGGATTGCCAAGACAACTCACTTAGGATTAACCCTAAGTCTAATCTGTTGGTTGACATTGTGGTTCCACACCAACTGCCATAACAAACACTTTGAGGTCTCCTAGGACTCTATCCAACAGCTTTCAAGCTCACACCAAGACAGCATTAGTAATGTCAAAGTGACAGCGACATATATTTACGGAAATTTACAGCAGGTTTTTAAAAAGACACTGCACTGTAGGATTTCAACCATGGTGAAAGATGCCTTCTTCCCTGTTCTCTGAACTGTAAAATAGCATCCGCTATTTTGTGTGATTCATTCTGGACTAATCCATACAAATTTGGATAAAAATAAATAAATTCATAGCGAATGTGATTCATTTTCATTCAACTCATTATTCTCTAATCAATACAGGATAAGTAATGCAATGAATTTACAAAGTTGCTCAACTTTTTATGCACATTTTTTACCTGCACTGTATTATACAGTAATTCTAAATGGTGGAAAATAGTCTAACTTTAAGCCAGCAAGGGAGGTTGCTTAGATTTAGACTGGCGGTGGATACGCTGAAGTTACGTAGAGGCCGGCACCTCTTCATAACTTTGGCGGATCCACCGCCAGCTCACGGGTTTATTAAGACCGGTGTAAAAAAAAGCCGGTCTTACTAAATGACCCCCATAACGTCTGCCATTTCCTATATCATCTACATACAAGAAGCACAAACATAACATATAACCAGATGGATCCATCTCTGCTGAATGTACAGAAATGTCATAATTCATTTTACTGTGTTCAGCTGCTGACAGGACGTCATCCCAGAAATTAAGGGATTGAATATTGATGTATAAATGCATCGTCTCCCCGGTCGTCATGCATACAATCTGCTTGTGATATTACAACAGCCATTCATCTATTTCAAAGGCCAAGAGGGACACATGACATGTTGGGGCAAAGTCTTCTCTAATGGAAGATAATAAAGCAAACATACATGTGAGGGAAATTTTAAGAGCCAAATGTGCACTTTTCCAAGCAATTTTCTGAGCGTGAAAAACATTGAGTCATTGGTTTCAAAATGAACATACATTGAACCAGAGTTATGGATCCTGGAAGCTGTCATTTTATGAAGGATAGCTGAACGGGCTCACCGGATTCATAAATGATTACATACAATACAACTCCTTCAATCTGGAATCAGTGGGACCTGATACAGTAGGATTATCGGATATTATAAAATATCGGGATATTGGGCAGTCATAGGAAACTACAGTATATAGAGCTCACTTCACATTATCTCCTACAACTTTGGTTTTCATTACAGATGAGTAGGGTTCGTACCGAACTTTAGGATTTTTGGACCCCGGACCCGAACTTTTCAGTAAAAGTTTGTGTTCGGTGTTCGGCTAGTTAATGGCGCTTTTTGAAAGGCTGCAGAGCAGCCAATCAACAAGCATTTAACTGTGTGCCCTTAGAAGCCATCACAGCCATGCCTACTAATGGCATAGCTGTGATTGGCCAGTGCAGCATGTGACCCAGCCTCTATATAAGCTGGAGTGACGTAGCGCTGCACATCACTCTGCTCTGACTAGTGTAGGGATAGGATGCTGCTGCGTGAAACATAGAAACATAGAATGTGTCGGCAGATGAGAACTATTCGGCCCATCTAGTCTGCTCAATATACTAAAGGCAGGGAGAGAATAGGAAACAATCTTTAATCTGAAGTGCTTGTTAACTCAGCGATCTACCTAGATTTTGTTTTGTGGGTGCAGTGCACAATCTTTTTACCCTGCCCTGAACCCAGTGACCCAGAAAAATAAATTTTATCCCTCTGTAAGTTAGGTGGGAGTTCAGTGCACCAGCACAGCATATGTGCATTTGTGACAGTCAAATAGAAGCTTGAAATACTGCAATTATATTCTGGGTTTAAAAAAAATCACCCATTTTTGGCAAGACCCTCCATCTGTGGCTTTTGCAGCATTTGTCATTGGTAAATACAAGCTTGAAATCCTGCAATAATTTTCTGGGTTTAAAAAAGCACCCATTTTTGGCAATACCCTCCATCTGGGGCCTATGCAGCATTTGTCACTGTGAAATTTAAGCTTGAAAACTGCAATAATTTTCTGGGTTTTAAGAAACACCCATTTTGGGCCAAATACTAAATTTGCAGCCTTTGCTGCATCTGTCAGTGTGAAATACATGCGTTAAATACTGCTGTTGAATTCTGTTGAAATCCACCAGTCGTGGTGCTACTGGTGAAGCTCCTGTTGCAGGGAGAGTACGTGGTCGATCTGTGCCAGCTACACGCACAAGTGAAACAACATCCTCAGGTGCGAGTAGGCGACAGACCCTTCAGCGTTATTTGGTCGGGCCTAATGCGGCTCTACGAATGGTGAGGCCAGAACAAGTACAGGCGATAGTAGATTGGGTTGCTGACAGTGCCTCCAGTTCCTTCACATTGTCTCCCACCCAGTCTTATGCTGAAAGATAAGAGTTAGCACCTGCAGCTGATGTCCATCAGTCTTTCACCTCACCCACCTTGCAAATCAGTCAAGCAGTCTGAGTCCCAAGTCATGCAGCAGTCTCTTCTGCTTTTTAAATACTCTGCTAGCAGGGTTTCTCAGGGCCATCCACATAGCCCTGTCCCAGAAGTGGAAGAGATTGAGTGCACCGATACCCAACCACTTATGTTTCAAGATGAGTACATGGGAGGACCATCGCAGTATGAGTCAGATGATGACGAAACACAGGTGCCAACTGCTGTGGCTTTCGAAAGTGTGCAGACCAACAAGGAGGGCAGGGATGAAGACTGGGTGGAAGATGATGCGGAGGACGATGAGGTCCTCGACGCCACATGGAATCAAGTTCATGCGAGTGACCTGTGTAGTTCAGGGAAGAGGCGGTGGTCGCACAGAGCCACCAGCACAGCAAAAGACTGTACGCCTGCTAATGCCCAACGCAGAAAGGGATCGAGCACACAAAAGCCAGCTCCAAGGAGTTCCCTGGCATGGCAGTTCTTCAGACAATGTGCTGACGACAAGACACGAGTGGTTTGCACGCTGTGCAATCAGAGCCTGAAGCGAGGCATAAATGTTTTCAACCTGAGCACAACCGGCATTTAAGTGCAAAACACGAGCTGCAGTGGAGTAGACAGCTAAAAAAAACAAGAAAGGTCTCTGGCTCCTACTGCCTACTCTTAGGCTGCAGTCTCGGCCTCTTCATCCACCTCTGGAGTGACAGTGACACCTGCCACCCCACAAACAGAGGATCTGCCAGCAACACCAACACCTGGGTCACCAAGCATCTCCACAATGTCCCACGGAAGCGTTCAGCTCTCCATATCCCAAATTCTGGAGAGGAAGAGGAAGTACCCCCCCACCCACGATCCCTAGCCCTGAATGCCAGCATTTCTAAATTACTTGCCTTTGAAATGCTGTCATTCCATCTGGTGGAGATGGATAGTTTTAAAGGCCTTATGGCGGTGGCTGTCCCACAGTACGTTGTTCCCAGCCGCCACTGCTTTTCAAGGCGAGCCATCCCTTCCCTTCACAACCAAGTAGGGGATAAAATCAGGTGTGCACTGCACAATGCCATCTGTGGCAAGGTGCATCTGACTACGGATATGTGGACCAGTAAGCACGGTCAGGGCCATTATATCTCCATAACAGCACACTGGGTAAATGCAGTGGCGGCTGGGCCTGAGGCGGATAGCAGTTTGGCGCATGTCTTTCCACCACGAGGATTGCAGGGCGCTTCAGTTTGCCTCCTGTTGCTTCCTACTCCGCTTTCTCATCCTCTACCAGCTCCTCATCTGGTCAGAGTAACACCTTCACCACCAACTTCAGCACAGCCAGGGGTAAACGACAGCAGGCAGTTTTAAAACGTATCTGTTTGGGGGACAAACAGGAGCTGTGGACGGGCCTTGAACAACAGACCGATGAGTGGTTTGTGCCAGTCAACCTCAAGCCCGGCCTGGTGGTGTGCGATAATGGGCGAAATCTCGTAGCAGCTCTGGGACTAGCCAGTTTGACGCACATCCCTTGCCTGGCGCATGTGCTGAATTTGGTGGTGCAGAGATTCCTTAAAAATTACCCCGACATGTCAGAGCTGCTGCATAAAGTGCGGGCCGTCTGTACGTTCTCACCCTGCTGCTGCTCGTCTGTGAGCGCTGCAGTGTAACTTCGGCTTTCCTGCTCACCGCCTCATATGCGACGTGCCCACAAGGTGGAACTCCACCTTGCACATGCTGGCCAGACTGTGCGAGCAGCAGCTGGCGATAGTGGTGTTTCAGCTGCAGCATGCATGGGGGAGTCGCTCTGCAGAACAGCACCACTTCACCACCAATGACTGGACCTCCATGCGAGACCTGTGATCTTTGTTGCGCTGTTTCGAGTACTCCACAAACATGGCCATTGCCGA
The DNA here is from genome assembly GCF_014858855.1 of Bufo gargarizans. Taxonomy (NCBI): domain Eukaryota; kingdom Metazoa; phylum Chordata; class Amphibia; order Anura; family Bufonidae; genus Bufo; species Bufo gargarizans. Next base: position 272,966,566 of record NC_058083.1, read on the forward strand.
TAACGCCGTTCTCAGTGTTACTATGCCACTTCTATGCCTCCTTGAAATAACGCTTCTGGCGATGGTGGAACAGGATGTGGCACAGGAGGAGGAGGAAGAGTGATCATTTCTTAGGGTTTCCGGCCAGTCATTCACAAGTGGCTCCGAGGGTGGGTTACTGCACCCACAAACGCCAGGTACACAATTGTCCAGCCAGGGCACAGTTCTGGAGGATGATGAGGTGGAGGATGAGGAGGAGGAGGAGGAACCAGGGTGGCACCCAAACCAGCTCATGGCCATCACTGGTGCATGGCTTGGGGGATACAGAGGACACAGACGATACACCTCCTACAGAGGACAGCTTGTCGTTGCCTGTGGGCAGCCTGGCACACATGAGCGATTACATGCTGCAGTGTTTCTGCAATGACCGCCAAGTTGCCCAGATTCTAACTTGTGCTGATTACTGGGTGGCCGCGCTGCTGGATCCCCGTTACAAGGACAACGTACCGTCCTTAATTCCATCCCTGGAGCGTGATCATAAGATGTTCGAGTACAAGCGCATGCTGGTAGACGTGCTGCTGGTGGCATTCCCACCTGACAGCGAGGGCACAGTGGAAGCACAAGGCGAAGGCAGAGGAGGAGGAAGAGGTCACCAACGCTGCTGGGGCACAACCAGCACCTCAGAAGGCAGGGTTAGCATGGCCGAAATGTGGAAAAGCTTTGTCAGCACGCCACAACAACCAGCACCACCAGCTGATATGGAACGTCTTAGCAGGAGGCAGCATTTTAGCAACATGGTGGAGCAGTATGTGTGCACACCTCTACACATACTGAATGACGGGTTTGCCACCTTCTACTTCTGGGTCTCCAAATTGGGCACATGGCCTGAGCTTGCCCGTTATGCTTTTTACGTGCTGGCCTGCCCTGCAGCCAGTGTATTATCTGAACGTGTGTTTAGCATGGCCAAGGGGCATTATCACAGACAAGTGCAGCCGCCTGTCCACAGCTAATGTGGACAAGCTCACATTCATTAAAATGAACCAGGCATGGATCCCACAGGACTTGTCCGTACCTTGTGCAGAATAGACATGTATATCAGCCTTATCCAGCCATTGTTATACTACAGCACTATTGCTCATTGTTGTATTTTTGATATGTCCCACTCTTTTGGGGTTTACCCTAATTAAAAAAAAAATAATAATTAAAACAAAAAAACTGTGTTGGCTACCTCGTCCTCCTCCACCGCCGTTTCCACCTACACCGCTACTTCCACCGCCTTCTCAACCTCCTACTCCATATGGACCTCCACCTTATACATCGACATTATATTTTTTTATTTGTACGTATTTTGTTTTATTTTATGTCATTTCACTAATTTGTCTGTTACATTTTCGGGTGAAATTCACCAATTTTTGGCTGTGATATACCCCTGCTCTGCCTAGTAGACAGGTAAACAAATTTCACTAATTTGTCTGTTAAATTTTCAGTTGAAATTCACCAATTTTTGGCTGTGATATACATCTGCTCTACCTAGTAGACAGGTTAATACATTTGACTAATTTTTCTGTTACATTGTCGGGTGACATTCACCAATTTTTTGCTGTGATATACCCCTGCTCTATCTCGTTGACATATTATTAAATTTCACAAATTTTTCTGTTACATAGTTGGGTGACATTCACCATTTTTTGGCTGTGATATACCCCTGCTCTACCTAGTAGACAAGTTAATATATTTCACACATTTTTCTGTTACATTCTTGGGTGACATTTTACAATTTTTGCTGTGAATAAACCCCTGCTCTGCATAGGTGACAGGGACCGAAATTTTTAAAAATCATCTGTTCCATTGGTGGGTGATATTAACCCATTTCTGGGGATGAAAAACCCCTGCTCTGCATAGGTGACAGGGACTTAAATTTCTAAAATTTGTCTTTAATTGGCCCTTTTATTCGATCCTTCTGCTTTAATAACTTGTCCCACACTTCCGCTCGATCACATTGCAGCCATTGACCTCCCCTGGATGTGGTCTCCCTTTCTCACGCTCCCTCTACAGCGTGGAACCCTGATTCGCCGCTAAACGTGATCAACATGGTAGGCGCAGAAAAGAACATCGAAAGTTGATAGAGAATATATCCAATTGGATCGTGGACGTCACGGGGATGTGCGATCAGGCAGAAGTTATCTAGAGTTAACAAAGCGGCAGCAAGGCCTCTCCTGTCTAACGTTTCCAAATCTAAAATACCCCAGTGATATTCCCTATAATTTTTTTATTAATCTTTCCAATAACAGGGCATCTTAAGAGTCCTGTATTGTTATTTATAATCACTACCTCTCTCCCTCTCTGGCGTGGAACCTTGATTCGCCGCTAACCGTGATCAACCTGATTGGCGCGGAAAAGAACATCGAAAGTTAATAGAGCAGATATCCAATTGGATTGTGGACATCACGGGGAAGTGCGACATGGTGTAGCAGTATGTGTGCACATGCCTACACGAACTGACTGATGGGTCTGCCCCCTTCAACTTCTGGGTCTACAAATTAGGCACATGGCCTGAACTTGCCCTTTACGCCTTGGAGGTGCTGGCCTGCCCTGCAGCCAGTTTATTGTCTGAACGTTTGTTTAGCACGGCTGGAGGGGGTTATAACAGGTTATATTTCCCAATGTTTTGAGGTGTTCCCTAATTTAAACCAAAAAGATAAATAAATAAAACCAAAAAGCAGTGTACGCTACCTCCTCATCCTCCACCGCAGCTTCCACCTACACCACCACATCCACCGCCTCCTCAACCTCCTACTCCATATGGACCTCGTCCTCCAAGATTATTATTTTTTATTTTTACGTATTTTATGTTATTTTAAGTCATTTCCCTATCCACATTTGTTTGCAGAGCACTTTCCATGCTCTCATCCACATTTTGCTGCCATTTGAAGCCCACTAGCCCTTTCCATTACTTTTTTTACAGCCAATTTAGTGCTCAAAAGTTCGGGTCCCCATTGACTTCATTGGGGTTTAAGTTCGGTGTCAAGTTTGAGTAAAGTTCGGGTCCCGAACTCGAACTTTTTTGTGAAGTTCGGCCGAACCCGTCAAACCCAAACATTCAGGTGTCCGCTCAATACTACAGATGAGTGCATTTATGAAAATTTGTTTCGTTTCTGAATCGACCATGTGATTTATTACTGGGTAAGAATCGATTCTATCTAAGAGTGCTTTAAACTCTATCTTTTGATTCCTAAAAGGGTTTTCCAGGATTTCGATGCTGATTGCCTATCCTCAGGATAGCTTATCAATATCTGATCGGTGGGGGTCGGAGTACAGTCACCCCCATTGTTCTGGCGTATGAAGAGGCTGTGGTGCTCCATAAGCACTTAGGCAATTTTCTAGGTCATGTAACATTACATTCATCGATCACATGGCCTAGGCCAGTGATAGGCAAACTGCGGCTCTCCAGCTGTTGCAGAACTACAACTCCCAGCATGCAAAGACTGCCTACACCTTTCAGCCCACAGCAGGGCATGGTGGGAGTTGTAGTTTTGCAACAGCTGGAGAGCCGCAGTTTGCCTATCACTGGCCTAGGCGCATCTCAGCCCCATTTAAGTGAATGAGCTTGAGCTACGATACCAAGCACAGTCACTATCCAATAAACGGTGCTGTGCCTGGTAAACAGAGAGTAGCCATAGCATCCTCAAAAGGCTAATCGGTGGGGTTAAACCCCTGTCGATTTCATATTGACGACCTATCCTGAGGATAGGCCATTAGTATAAAAATCACAGAAAACTTCTTTAAGAATCAATTCATCTCTAGTCAATAATCTCTAGTTTTCATCACAAAAATTAGGTACTCAATAATCTGCTTCCAGCCCTGTGAAATTCTAAATTGCATTTTTGAATTGTGACTCTTTTTGAGTTAAAGGGAATCTGTCACCTAGTTTGAGCATATTAAACTGTTAACATAGCAATGTTCAATAAAGTGCCTTCATTCCAGCATGGGTATTTTTTCTTTTATTCAAGTTTTCATTTTGATAAAATAAAAATTTAGATATGCTAATTAACCTCCAAGGTGCCCAGAGGGGCGTTATTCCTCTTCTATAGTGCCCAGTAACACCCCCCTGCAGTGCCCAGCCCGCCTTTATTTCAAGCCCAGCAACGCCTCCTCATCAATAAATTTACTCCCACATCCGAGCCGAACGGCGCCGCCCCCTCTGCTACGTCATGTAATTTATTCACCCCACGATCCTTGTGTCCTCCTTTCTTGCCCCTGAATTCTTGCGCAGCCGCAGTATCGCCGACTGCCTGTGCCTGTCTGATCCTACGGCTCCTGAGGGCAACAGCCTCAATAGTGTCACTGGACATATCTGAAAAATCACTTTTTTTTATCAAAATGAAAACTTAAATAAAAGAAAGAAGACCCATGCTGGAATGAAGGCACTTTATTGAACATTGCTATGTTAACAGTTTAATATGCTCAAACTAGGTGACAGATTCCCTTTAAAGGCTATGTAACTAAATCTGTAATTCCAACTGTGTGACTGGTACTTTCACTTTCTTTTTGTGCTGGTCCTCTAATAACCCCTATCTCTAAACTAGAGCAGAGATAAGGAGCCCGTCAGCTCCCCAGATGACGGAAAATAAAGGAAAAAAATTGCCCCCAAAGGTGTGCAACTGGATATAGTCATCAGCCATATCATTAGAGGGGACGTCCAGAATTTTATTATTTATACAATAATACAATAATCCTATACAATTTTTCTTCAGAATATAGGAAAGGATATCTATAGTATGATTCCGATAGCGTACAAACAGAATCCTGGAACCGCTGGATCCAGCATATGCTGGACACTCCTGGCAGCTGACTGATCCCATTCACTATAACGGGGTCCATCATATTTCCAGAGTGAATACTAGTATTTATATACTGCTACATACTGCTATAGTCTTTTTTTTGGCCAGTTTCTGCAACAGTGGTTTCTATCGGAACCTCTAACGCAGATGTGCATGTAGCTTTAGTGATGGGTATCATGGACAATTCACTGGCAATAGTTGAGGTTTAACTTTGACTTCAAAATGGCTGCTACTGATATATACCCAATAATACTGTATTAAAAACATAGACCCCACCCCAGCCATTGATTGGCTGAGCAGGCATCTCCTGCCATTTCCTATACGCTAAGCCAGGACCAGGATGCGGAGACCAGGATCTGGATCAGTTAGAAGAACAATGATTCTTTATTTTTATCCTTTTCTTCCCCTTATGCTAAAAATGGTATCCCACTGGACAATCCCTTTAATAAAGCTACAGAAAAGAGATAGAAATATTTGATGGTCTTCGTCCATTTCACCTCAGATGTATTACTATACGCTTAATTCTCCTAATAAATTACCCTGCCCTAATTAATGAAATTGTTAAAAACCTTCACGGCAGTAACTTTCTTCAGACCAGGTTAGGTCATTCGGGAAATTAGTAGGGGAAACTGGAGCAGAGCAAAGTGTCCTGGGAGATGGAGGCATGTTAATAGAGTCACACTGTCTGCTACTACAAGACCATTATGTATAGAAGCTTCTCCAGCCTCTCGCTTTCTCCATATACATAGGATTAATCCCTTTAGGACCAATTTTTGGGTTTAAGGATCAATACATTATTTTCTACCTTCTTGCATTCTGTCAGCTTTAACTTTTTTATTATAATTTTTTTTAAGGTTACACAGCTTTTTGAAGCTTTGTTTTTTAACAAAGCAAGGTGTATGCCTGGTGATTTTGAAGAAAATATATAGTTAATGTGTTTTGAAGTAAATATATAGTGAATGTGCTTAATTTATGTGCATTTTTAGCACATAAAAAAGCAATTATTTTTCAGCGTTTACCATGAAATAAATAGGGGTATAACTTTATTGTGAGGGTCAAAATTAATGAGAGAAAATATGATAATCATGCAGAATGTTTTTGTAACTTAATAAAAAAATGATTTATTTAAAGGAGTTTTCTGAGAACACAATATTGATGACCTAACCTCAGGATAAGACATCAATATCTCATCAGTGGAGGTCCGACACAGCTTTTTGAAGAGGATCTGATGTTAGCTTTGACCTCCTCACAGCATACAAAGCACAGTGCTGTATACTGTATAGTAGCTGTCCTTGGTATTGCAGCCTTCCCTTGAATGGGACTGAGCTGTGCCTAGGTCATTTGATCCATGAATATGATGCCACTGATGTAGGAAGAGGCCGCGGAGCTCACCAGATTACTGTGGCCTTATGCAACGGCTGACCAATGAAGGTGTCGAGTTTTTGACCCCACCAATCTAATATTGATGATGTAGCCTGAGAATAGGTCATAAATATTATGCTATCAGAAAACCTCTTTAATAAAACATTGCATCTTTGCAATTTTTTGTGTTGCAATATCATTTGTTCTGCACCATTTTTCTTTGTTAAATTGTTTTAACATTTTGTTTTTGTTCCCTTAGAGACAAAAGGCAATAATGGAGTAGTGTGTGAACTTATCCATCCGGCATTAAATACAGTTCACTGCCAATGTTTCAGTTCATTTCCTAGACCTTGGCCATGGCCTGACAGGAGAGAGAGCTGCTAGTGGCATGGTAGTGCAAACAAAGCTGGATGATTTGTCTGGTGTCTAAAGAAGAACAAAAAATCAGACAATGTTGAGGACCATAGACACAGTTGTCGGCCAAGGACACATCATGCTTATTTCCCATCAATATTAAACGATGTCCAGCAGTTCCATCAGCTCAGAACTGACAGAAACAAGTCGGACCCAGATACACCCATCTACTGTACAGAGAAGTCTGGCCAAAAGTGGTCTTCGAAGAATTGTGTCCAAAAAGCCATGCCTTTGACTTGGAAAAAAAGGCAAAGTATTTGAACAATGCATAAAAATATAGGAACTAGGGGGCAGAAAAATGGCAACAGGTGCTCTGGAGTCAAAATTTGAAATATTTTGCTGTAACAGAAAGGTAGCCAAACGGTACAATAATGAATGTCTTCAGACAACACTGAGGCATTGGTGGGTTTATTGCTAGTTTGGGGCTACATTTTAGCAAATTAAGTTGGTGGTTTGTTCAAGGTTAATGGTGTCCTCAATGCTGTGACATACAGGTACTTATCCATCAGGGAAGGCATTTATTCAGAAGGACAATGACCCCAAACATACAACCAATGTCATTAATAGAGATGAGCGAATCGAATCACATGAAGTGGAATTTGATCCGAATTTCAGGATAAATTCGATTCGCTTAGAAGTCGAATGTCTTTGTGCTTCGTGTCAGCGAATCGATTTAACCTGAAATTGTCTAAAAAAACTTAAAAAATCAAACTTACCTCCTCCATTTGCTTGCGACGGTCCGCCAGCCTCCATCTTGCTTGAAGATCTTGGCCAAAATCCCGTGCGGCGTGATGACATAATCGCGCGCCACATGGGATTTTGTCCGAGATCTTCAAGCAAGATGGTGGTGGACGCTCCTTCACGAGCAAATGGAGGTGGTAAGTTTGATGTAATTTTTTAAATTATTAAAAATAGTGTGAAATTACACTCATTTGCTGCGATCATGTATGAACACGGCATCTGAGGGGTACAATGACAGGGGGCGGCACTATCGCAGCTCCCTGTCATTGCACCCGCTACTTACAAAAAAAAGCACTTCGTGACATAGTAATTTGTCACAAACCAAATTTTTTTGCAAAATTTGAGGAATCAGCTGAGTCATTAAGAACTATCTTCAATGTAAAGAAGAACAAGTAGTTCTGGAAGTGATGACATGGCCCCTACAGAGACCTAGGATTACATGAAGAGAATTAAGCCTTTGAGCGAGCATACAACCATAGAAGATCTGTGGTTAGTTCTCCAAGGTACAGCCTCCCTGCTGAGGTTGTGCAAGTATAATAGAATAGGTAATTAGAATAAAATTATCCATATAGTAAACATTTTTATTCATATTTCCAAAAAGAATTGTCGTTGGAAAATTGTGACACACATTATACACTGAGCTGGCACTTTGGAGCTGTCCAGTGCTGAAACACATTCATATACGGTACATAGCTGACATTCCCTTAAAGAAGCACTCCCATAAAAATGTATATTCTCTTACCTGTCAGAAAAATATATGATAGAAATTCTAGTGAAAGAAATGTTATTACCAGTGACTGAATTTGTGAGTTATAACCTCCCTTCCGAAACTCAGCTATGTCATGTGACCATCAGGAAGTCGGTTACTTCTCTAATCATTCCTATGAGACTGAAATTGAGGCTTCCATAGGAATACATAGAGAAACTGTCTTCCTGTCCACACATAAGATGCTGTGTTATTTAGAGAGTCAAAGTGTTGGTCACATGACAAAGCTGAGGATCAGAGAGGAGGTTATAACTGACAAATACAGTCACTGGTAAGAAAATTACCTTCAATACACTTTACATCATATATCTTTTTAACAAGTTGGAGAATAGAATTGTTTGTGGAAGTGCTTCTTTAACCACCAAAGCCATTTTTGTAAAGCTAATGGTATAAAAATGACTTAATTACTAAGAAAAATATCATCATACAGGTACATGTACACAAAGTAAGGCAGTCAGAATCAAAGTTGGCAAAAATATTAAAATCATATTATTCTTGGTTCTTTCCAGTCATCTTGAGAAGCAGTGCGACTCTTAGTCATGTGGCTTGGTGTGATTGTCACGAATAGTGGGGAGGGGAGGGACACCAAAAAGACAACAGAAGGGAGAAGACAAAGAACTAGGCCTCAAGGCTAGGGAGAAGGGAAAGGTCACCTCCTAGGAAACCCCTAGATCTGGCCCTGACTCCTGTCAGTATGTATAGACCTTGAAGGTGGGGAAATACATACGCCATAACCTAAATCCTAGGAGCCCCAAGATGCCCTAGAGGTAGTGAATGGGAATGAGACTACTAGTTTCTTCCCAGGTGAACGAATCAGCGTCTCCCTGAGGCCTAGTAACAACAAGGACAAGGGAACAACCAAATACAAAGAGCAGTACGACTTATCTTATAGAAAATGGATGAGCAGGAACAGAAGTAAAGTCCACACATCAACTCTTCCAAATCCAAGCAGAGAATATCAACTGCATGGTATGAAGTGTGAAACCAAACTAAATAAGGAAGCAGTAATGACCGCCAGCTGCACCTGACAAGAGGTGTGGTCATTACCAAACAGCAACACTGAGAATCAAGAGACTGTCAGTTTACCTCACGTGCAGTCAGTCTCTCCGATCTTCTAACCTCTGTCACAGAAGGTACCGTGACAGTGATATTGCAGCTGAACTTTCAAGTGAATGAGAATAAATTGCAATAACAAACTCTCCTTGTGGTCGAGTGGTGCTGGTTTTAGGAAACAAAATAACTATTGATAATTTTAGTAATTTGTTCTAGAAAATAGCGTCCATAGCGCAAGCGATGTCCCATCCATAGCCCTGGCCAGAGACCTGGTAAAGGACCTCATGTTGGCGAAAGCTAGATCATCAGAAGAAGAGAGGCATCAGAAGACCTGGTCCCCAAGTAGCTCACCTACACTACTTTGAAACAATAACTATCATACAAACTTTATTCTACAGGCATGCTATGTGTACGTGAGAAGGGTCTGTGGGATCCACAGGGCAAGGAAAATCCCCTTTAATACTGTTTTGTTTAATATGCTTATTGCCTTGTAGAAGGCAGAGTCTTTATAAACCTAGCCCGAGCGGATTAACACTCTCATCATTCCATCAGTCATCAGACTCCTGATAACCTGCACTCTAGTCTGCTTACATTAACAACTTTCACACCGGGATCTCAGGTCACACCGCTCTGTTTATTCATGATATCAAACATGACCGAAACAGATGCTTAATCCCTTCTTCAAACAGCGCATCTCCAACCAGAACTTCCTCCAAAGTCACAAGCAAATATTTACTTTACAGCAAACATAAGCTGCACTATTTAAACATTAGTCGGTTATTCCGGACGGGCGCACAGCTGCACGGCATTGACATAATCACACATAATGCACTGCAAATGTTAGAGCCGATATTTGTGTATAATCTGACGATTGCTGGAATAAGTCCTGTTTGGTGGGAAATAGAAAATCCATCCTGTAAAACATAAAGCTTAATGCAAGACGACATATGACTTCAAAATCTGCTATAGCTGGGAGATTATATTTCCATGCATGTGGCCTAATATGCTAGAGATTACTGCATGACGAATAAGTCAAGAAAGATACAACATCCACGGGTGCATAACAATATCTATCTATCTATCTATCTATCTATCTATCTATCTACAGCATCTATCTCATATCTATCTATCTATTATATATCTATCTATCTATCTATCTATCTATCTATCTATCTATTATCTATCTCATATCTATCTATCTATCTATCTCATATCTATCTACAGCATCTATCTCATATCTATCTATCTATCTCATATCTATCTACAGCATCTATCTCATATCTATCTATCTATCTCATATCTATCTTATATCTATCTATTATCTATCATCTATCCATCTTTCATCTATCCATCTACTAACCTATCTATCTACCTATTATCTATGAAACTATCTATCTTTCATCTATCCATCTAATAAACTATATACTGTATCTGTCTATCTAGTTATCTGCAGCAAGCCCAGGAATGAGAGAGGAGGGCGGGAGGATAGGAGTGATCATAGCAGTAGGTGGTTGTAGTACTAACTCATTCTGTCGCTCCCCTGGGCAGTGCAGTGATAAGAAGGACTCACCTTCCTTCCCTTTGGGGCACTGTTTCGTTTTGGGGTCCTCCTGCCTAATGTTGGTTGAGTTGCCTTTTCGGTTAAAGGTTTTAAGAGGGAAGGCAGGACCGCTTGGTGCAGATGCGGATGCCGGTTCAGTGTAGCGGTACAGGGAATAATGAAATCAGGTTAACAGCAGAACAGCTCTTTAATGACGGATGAATGCTACTTTCACACTTCCGGCACAGGGTCTCAAAACCGCAACACAATGCTTTAGTTTTGTCCCCATTGATTGTCACCAGAATGCATTGTTCCTATGCCGGACACAAAATTGCTGCAAGCGTCTTTTTTTGTGTGCGCACGGTAAACTGAACAAGCCGCATCTGGCACCAAAAACCATTTAAGTCAATGGTGCCAGATCAGTTTTTTTCATTTTCAATATAATACAAACGGATCCATTCTGAACGGATGCAGCCACTTGTATTATTAGAACGGAAGCTTTTTGCTGTGGTTTTGAGATCCCCTGCCGGATCTCAAAACCATCCTGCAAAAACGCTGGTGTGATAGTAGCCTAAGTTGGACCACACCGGTTACAATTCTCAGCATGCAATGGACTGGCAGATGTTACACGAATGCATTTTTGACACGTTACAGATTCACGGCTGCACAGGTAGTTAGTGTTAGGGTTAGTGTTAGGGTTAGTGTTAGGGTTAGTGTTAGTGCTAGGGTTAGTGTTAGGGTTAGTGTTAGGGTTAGTGTTAGGGTTAGTGTTAGGGTTAGTGTTAGGGTTAGTGTTAGTGTTAGGGTTAGTGTTAGGGTTAGTGTTAGGGTTAGTGTTAGGGTTAGTGTTAGTGTTAGTGTTAGGGTTAGTGTTAGGGTTAGTGTTAGGGTTAGTGTTAGGGTTAGTGTTAGGGTTAGTGTTAGGGTTAGTGTTAGGGTTAGTGTTAGGGTTAGGCCAAGTGTCTGTTTAGAGCAATCTCACGCTGCACTTCTCTAGCTGACTTGTACGTGAGCATCTAGGCATGGGGTGCAGCACTGCTCTTTTGAGTAAGGCAACCACAGGGCAGACCCTAAATGTCAGACTGTGCTTTGCACCTTTTTTAAACAGGTTGCTGTACTTACAACATATGTGTCCGATGATCAATTATCAATCTGCTATTGGTGTGTACAGGTACCAGAAGAATATTGGCTGACCTGTTTCTGGAATGTTCCTCTTCTCTATATAGAGAGGTTGACACCACCACTATCTAGTAATGGCTGTGAATATCGCCTCTTAATACTTTGAGCATAAAAATACAGAAATGCAGTTACCGTACAAAAAAATAAATATATATATATATATATATATATATATATTGCAGTGTATCACTACTATGGCCTATCTATCTCTCCTATCTATCTATTTATCTATCTACAAAAAGAAACATCAGCACAGTCTGTAAGGTGATGGTCGGGTGCAATCCCTCCGGGACAATAGGCAGTAGTCCACTAAAAGATCCAAATAAAAAAAGAGGCAGCGCTCCAGGTATGGTGAACGGGTGGTTTATCCCCAGGCAACGTTTCAGCACAGCACAATGATCGATCTATCTATCTTTTATCCATCTATCTTTTTCTTTCTATCTATCTATCTATCTATCTATCTATCCTTTGTCTATCTATCTATCTATCTATCTATCTATCTATCTAATCTATCTATCAATCTATCTATCCTTCATCTATCTATCTATCTATCTATCTATCTATCTATCTATCTATCTATCTATCTATTCTATCTATCTATCAATCTATCTATCCTTCATCTATCTATCTATCTATCTATCTATCTATCTATCTATCTATCTATCTATCCTTTATCTATCTATCCTTTATCTATCTATCCTGCTCACACTCTCTGAAACAAGTCTTCTCTAGTGCCTCTCCTCTCTTCTAAAATTCCCCTTATTCTGTCTGACATTTTTTCAACTCTGAAAACTTGAAAGGATATCTATCTATACTACTACATCACACGGTTTATTCTACATGTCTATTAGCATCATGCCATTTACAGCATTATCTACTGTTAGTTCACTAGCATATTTACCAGCTTGTAGTACTCCATTTGGCCACTAGAGGGAAGCAGGCAATTATTCCTTATGAACCATTGTACAGTTCAGTCTGTGTATCACTGTGCAGAAAAGATGAACATTAATTTTTGCAGATTACCCCTCAATAATGTAAATACCCTACTCTATAATATAGGCAGAATAAAACAGCAACAAGGAAGACTGCTAGGTAATAATAATTCTCCTATCCACGCTTACAATAGAATATACTTTTCATGCCGGGCTCTCCATAGTACATGTGTATTACGCTGCATTCAATCAGTAGCAGGTTTATTGAAGCAGATCAGATGTTTTATATATGAATTACAGGTAGCCTATGACCTGTATATTGCAGAGTAACAGACTAAACACACAATAACATCTGGCGGATGCTGAGGTCGGCAGCCGTGTTTTGCTCTGATTGTTTACCAACAATAATCACATTTCAAAAATGAAAAAATAACATTTGTGAAATGTTTTATCTACCCCCTCACCATTTCTAAATACGCTGGTGCAGCACCCATCATATAGGTGGGATTTATGGTACTGATGTGATCCATGACTAGAATGGAGCATTACAGTGAAGACTGACACACAAGCAGAGCCTTAGCAGAGAGGACTGCAAAGTAGGGACTTGTTGAGCTTGTTGAACTTTAAAGGGATTTTCCAGTGGCATATATATATATATATATTATTATTATTTTTTTAAGTGGACAAAAGGAAGTAAAAATGTATCAACCCTCACCCTCCCGAATCCCAGTCACTGCTGTGCCAGTGCTGCTCTAGTCCCTGCTGCTTTCATCTGAATCGGCTTGGATTGCCCTCTCAGCCAATCACAGCTGTGGAAAACCCCTTTAAATGCAAATAAATAAATAAAAATTGGTTCCTTAATTTCCTGATCTTATCCAAAGAAACTGTGCAAAAACTCTTCATGTGCCCTCTTTCTATTTCCGAAAAACCAATGTCTTGCTGTAAGACACCTCCCTGTAGAAGCCTCCTCCTCCCACTGCTCTGGGAGATGCTGTACACTAGGACCGCCCCTTCACTAAGCCCCACCCCTTTTATACTTATCAGCCACAAATCCATTATTTCTTGAGCTGCAAAAAATCCTGCAGATGGACAAGCCCTGTGGGGATTTCGATTTTTTTCTGGTTATTTTTCTTATAATTACATTTTTAGGTTTAGTGTTCCCTTAAAGGGTTAAAGTAGTTATCTTTAGGATAGGTGATCGATATCAGATCTGCAGGGGTCCGACACCCAGCACCTCCCACCACTCGAGGTGAACGTGCGGCCACCTCGCAGCTTACCAAGCACAGCGCCGTACACTGGATAGAGGCTGTGCTTGGTACTGCAGCTCAGACCTATTTACCTGACTATGTGACCTATGAACCTAGGATGAGGCTACAGCGCTCACGGAGCATTTCAGCCTTTTCCAACAGCTGATCGACGGGGGTTCCAGGGGTTGGACCGTCGCTGAACAGATATTAGTGACCTATCCTGAGCATAAGTCATCAGTATCTGAAATTCGGAAAACCCCTTTAAGGCTAACGCTGTTTTGTTATAGGGCAGAGGGGTGCTTTGTACATCCTAGAAAATATAACCCTCTAAGTCCTGGCAAGAAAATAGTTAAAATAACATTCTAATGAATTTGGTAACAGCTCTACCTGTCTACAAGCTGCAGCAATTTTTAACTCTATAATTTCAAGAGCGTAACAGCTTTTAGCAAACAGTTCTCTCAGTGACCAAGCCAACGGTGCTGCTCGGACCTCTGCACCGCCAGGTGGTGGTGGTCCCATGTAGTGGATGCACTCAGTGCCTGTTGTTTCGACCCTTCAGGGTGAATTCACATGAAGCAGTTTGTCCGATAAATTTCTGCAGCTGAAAAATCTGTTTCATTTGTATGAATGGGATGGTTTCTGCAGCATGTATATAAGATCCTGCAAATCCCTTTCTGCTGACCCCCCTTCCCCCTTATATATATATTTTAGCGATGTTGCAAAAAAATTATTCTACATTTTTCAAACCAGCACCGATATGAATACTTTTGTAATGGCATGTAATTAAACATCTAGAATTTAGTACAGCCACTGAGCTATTCAATAAAATGTATCTATATAGCGCCACCTGCTGTTTGTTCATTTCCCTATTTCTTGTTAAACTCACTGAGGTGGTCGCACATGCCCAGTTTAAATTTTGAACTGTCACCAGTTGTATCTTCTGTTAAAAGCTGTAGTAGTTACAGGGAGAGGACACGGCCCCTGAGCTGTGATAAGGAGAGAGCTGGAGAAGAAAGTAAACACACCATGAGATGTGATAGGGAAAGAGTTGCAGCAGAAAGGCCACACCTCCTGACCTGCGAAAGTGAGACAGCTGCAGCAGAAGGGACAAGGCCCCTGAAAAAGGATGTGCCGCTGAGCTATGATAGGGAAAGAGCTGCAGCAGAAAGGACACACCTCCTGTGTTGCCAGGCTGGAATAAATGTAGCAGAACATCTGGAGCAATGATGGCTTCTACACTTTTTTTTACAACTCACTCAAAAAGAATGGGGCTTATTGGGCATGACCTAAAATGTGCTATTTTGCATCAAATTTGCAACAATTCTGTAAACGTCTGCCTCATAGTAGGCCAACCTATACTTGTTATAGATTTCGACAAAAATGCCTAACCTGCACCCGATTTATCATCCAACCTGAGCCCCTCTGATAAATCTGGTGCAACACTAGCATTTTCATTATGATGTTTTTTCCCCTATAGAGAAGATGTTGCAAAACACCTGAAAAAACGCCAAGAGCTACAATACTGCGTTAACCCAGAAAAACAAAATAGGCAAAAATAGCAGGAACAAAAAATTAATAAATATGAAAATAAAAACACTAGTGTGTCCTGCATTTCATATTTCCCACAGACCTTAATCTAACATCTGGAGCTGACATAGTTTTCAAAATACAAACTACAAATTAGCGTGGTATTAAAAAGCAGGAAGTGCTCAACCCCATATGCAGTGGTGCATCTATACCGGGGGGCAGATTCTGCACTCGTGGCCCGTTGCTAATGGCAATCCCCAGCAAAAATGCATACAATGGAGGATGCCTGCTTTTTAATACCACGCCAACTTGTAGTTTGTATTTTGAATTTTTGGAGGTGTAGAAACTCCTAGTCTGAATGTGCCTTAATTTCCATCCACAGGCAGCATTCTGGTGCACATGTGAGGCGCGGGATATATCAGCCAGTCTTGGGTGGGGCTCAGAGCTCTCTGCCTCCTCCCATTGTATGCATGGTCACATGCTGGAGGTTGGCTGCTGGATTGCTTTGAGTCGGACCTTGCGCACCTGTAATTCGCCCACTGGCTCCTGGTATTGCCCATACGGCCCAGGTAGGTTTAGCGTTAGGTTCCCGAGCTACTTGAGAAACCTTGGCGCGGTGCTCAGGCTCAGACATGTCCTCCAAGCAGGATATGTTGGATAATTCTCAATTTTACACCAGTATGAGGGTTAGTAAGACCGCACCTGTCTTTGTCTTTGTTTTTGTTATGTTATTTTGACATTGTTTTCAGCAAAAAGGCAGCAAAAAAACACAACAAAAAATTGAAAAGTACAGAAAGCACCCATACGCTGCACATTTTTTTGCCTGCAATAACGCAGTGGAAAATCCGTTGTGTATCCGCCACATGTGAACGTATCCTTAAGTCGCGTGTATCTCGTGACAATAGCGCTTTAAGATGCCTGCTCATGCCTCGTCCTGGAAACCAGTTAGTCTAGACACTCTCCTGCAAACACTAATGTGAAATTGGCACATGATATTTAGCAGAAAGGACATCTTTCAAGGTCAAAGTAAATTGCTTTAGAGTCAAGTACAGACAAGCAGTGATGATAGCAGCAATAAGGGGATTTGATAGATTCTCATTTCTAGGAAGCTGTGGTCCTTTTAAGTTAGCGGTCAGTGCGTTTCTCATATCATGTCTAATATCTCGAAAGCAATACATTTTTCACAGTCATTTAAAGCATCAGAGACTGGAGAACAATGTATAAGAGGAGAGCATAGAGGAACAGTCTTGGAGCTGATAATGTCATCTAACCGATCTTCAAGGTATCAATAGGATCATCTCGTGGACTAGGAGCATCTTACCAGTATCTGGATTACTGCATTAAAGGATAGGTGCACGTCAACCATACTCATGTTCTAATACATATAAACTAACAAAAAAGTGAAGCAACTTTGCAAAAAAATGTATGTATGCAGCTCATATGCAGAGCTATGTGATCCCCTGGTCTTTTTTCATTTGCTAGCCTAGAGTATACACAGTAGAAGAGGGAGCATGGTACTACAGGCTCAGGTCTATTTCTAGTATGGGACGCCTTCCCGTATGTCAGCCAGAGTAAGGCGGTCTGGGCTGGAAAGAACGCAGCTCCCGGTTTTATTGCTCTCAGATTCTGTGCTCACATTGGACCATGGGGTTAAATGGCTCTGATCGGCATTACCGCTGATCGCAGACATTAGCCCTGAGCCTCTGCTGTGTAAAACAGCAGAAACCCTGTGGTTTGGGCGTCCACAGCACTCACGAGGGGGCTCTATCTTTAAAGACAGGAGGTCCAGAAAGTGTTAATCTAGAGATGAATTTTCTTACATTTGTTTTGGTCCAGTTCATACGAATCAGCCGAGAAATTCGATTCAGGAGCAAATTGATTCTACTCAAATCAAAATTGCTTTAAATGCCAGGAAAACGTCTCTCTCTCTCATCAGAAAAATGTTCTCAAATCGAATATCAAAAAGTTCTGATTCTAATAACAACATATGTTTTGTTATAAAATTTTCATGTCCAGCCAATGGTATTTCAGTGTAAAAAAGAATGCTTGGACATAAATATTGCTCAGGTTTGTGACAACTTGCCCCCAAATAAAATAAAAAAAAGACTCATGGAAAAATTTTAAAATAGACTATTTGCCAACGTAATGTTTTCACAAAGCTAAGCACTACCATTCTCTTTGTCCAAATGGATCAATAAAAGCCAAATTTAAGCCTCTGGATTATAGTATTTGCTGATGTATTTGAAGTGAATGGTGGTAGAGGCCCAGAAAAGGTTCAACAGGAGATGCTATAAATAAAGCATACCCACAGTTACAAAATAACTTTCAACGAATGAGCAGCACAGGTGAATATAAGAAACCTTGTAATATATCTTCTTAAAGAAAAAGATTTCTATCTGCGTTTAACATTGATTTCTGTGAAGAGAGGAGGGGGAGGAAGAGGCTGCTGGATGAGTGACACACAAATGCAGTTACTTAGCTCTTCTACACTTAGCACTTTTGACTCTACTATATCTAGTAAGATAAGGCTCTAACACTGTTCAGAGTGAGGTAATAAATCACTTACTAGATGTCAGCAACCTCTGCATCCCTCCTCCTCTCTCCTTAGACTTTTGTGTGTGAGGCTGAGATTGAGACAGGATGCTAATCGAGATAAGAGGCTGATTGAAGGAAAGAAGGAAGAAAGAGCGTGAGAAGCCTAGGAGGAAGCATCATTCTTTAATAAGATATATTGCAAAGTTTCTTATATTCACCTGTACTATTCATTTGTGAAAACTTGTTTATAACTAGAGGTATATGTTAAGCACTGCTGAGGATTTAATTATTACCTTGTACTTTCTTAAAGGTAAAGATGACCCATTAGCTGTTGTGACACTTGCATTTCAACAATAAAACAAAATAAATAATTATAATATTAAAATGTCAGCAACCTTCACATCCCTCCTCCTCTCTCCATAGACTTTTGTGTGTGAGGCTGAGATTGAGACAGGATGCTAATTGAGATAAGAGGCTGATTGAAGAAAAGAAGGAAGAAAGAGTGTGAGAAGCCTAGGAGGAAGCATCATTCTTTAATAAGATATATTGCAAAGTTTCTTATATTCACCTGTACAATTCATTTGTGAAAACTTGTTTATAACTAGAGGTACATATTAAGCACTGCTGAGGATTTAATCATTACTTTGTACTTTCTTAAAGTTAAAGATGACCCATTAGCTGCCGTGACACTTGCATTTCAACAGTACAACAAAATAAATAATTATAATATAAAAATTCTAGACTATCTCTCCTTTAAAATCTATGTTGTTCTTCCTCCGTTATTTCTTCTGGTAATATATGAATACATTAAAAACAAGAGATTCGCCTTGTCAATGGGGTATATCCTTATATAGCCTTTTTCACACAGTCAGTGTTCGGTCAGTGATTTTAATCAGTGATTGAGCCAAAGCCTGGAGTGAGGCCTACACAAACATTAGGTATAATGGAAATATCTGCATCTGTTTTGTGTTCAGACCTGCACCTGGTTTTGGTTCAAAAATCACTGATGGGAATCACTGACGGAACACTGACTGTTTGAATAAGGCCTCATGCACACGACAGTATTTTTTCACGGTCCGCAAAAACGGGGGTCCGTAGGTCCGTGACCGTTTTTTCGTCCGTGGGTCTTCCTTGATTTTTGGAGGATCCACGGACATGAAAAAAAAGTCGTTTTGGTGTCCGCCTGGCCGTGCGGAGCCAAACGGATCCGTCCTGACGTTGACACAATATGGTGCCATTTCAAACTGATCCATCCCCCATTGACTTTCAATATAAAGTCAGGAGTCCCTTTTATACCATCGGATCTGAGTTTTCTCCAATCCGATGGTATATTTTAACTTGAAGCGTCCCCATCACCATGGCAACGCCTCTATGTTAGAATATACTGTCGGATATGAGTTAGATCGTGAAAACTCATTTCCGACAGTATATTCTAACACAGAGGCGTTCCCATGGTGATGGGGACCCTTTTAGTTAGAATATACTACAAACTGTGTACATGACTGCCCCCTGCTGCCTGGCAGCACCCGATCTCTTACAGGGGGCCGTTATCAGCACAATTAACCCCTCAGGTGCCGCACCTGAAGGGGTTAATTGTACTATCATATCCCCCTGTAAGAGATCAGGGCTGCCAGGCAGCAGGGGGCAGACCCCCCCCCTCCCCAGTTTGAATATTATTGGTGGCCAGTGTGGCCCCCCCTCCCTCCCTCTATTGTAATAATAGGTTGGTGGCACAGTGTGCGGCCCCCCGCCCCCCCTCCCTCCCTCTATTGTAATAATAGTTTGGTGGCACAGTGTGCGGCCCCCCCCCCTCCCTCCCTCTATTGTAATAATTCATGGGTGGCACAGTGTGCGCCCCCCCTGCCCCCCCCTTCCTCCCTCTATTGTAATAATTTGTTGGTGGCACAGTGTGCGCCCCCCCCTTCCTCCCTCTATTGTAATAATTCGTTGGTGGCACAGTGTGCGCCCTATAGAAGAAACCGCAGCACTCGCCTGTCTTCAATTCTGTGGAATTTATTTCACCAGCAAAAAAAATGCTGAATTGAAGACAGGAGAGTGCTGCGGTTTCTTCTATATGACGCATCCAAGGGGGAACTTCTGACTGGCTCCCAACACGGCTGGCACCACCACAAGATAAGACTTTAATTTTTCGTTGTGCTGCTATACGCATTTTTTCCTATGATTTACAGTGTGCACCCCCCATCGGCCCCCCCTCCCTCTATAGCATTAACAACATTGGTGGCCAGTGTGCGGCCTCCCATCCCCCCCCCCCCCCCGATCATTGGTGGCAGCGGAGTTCCGATCGGAGTCCCAGTTTAATCGCTGGGGCTCCGATCGGTAACCATGGCAACCAGGACGCTACTGCAGCCCTGGTTGCCATGGTTACTTAGCAATAGTACAATAGTAAAAGATTCATACTTACCTGCGAGCTGCGATGTCGGTGTCCGGCCGGGAGCTCCTCCTACTGGTAAGTGACAGTTCATTTAGCAATGCGCCGCACAGACCTGTCACTTACCAGTAGGTGGAGCTCCCGGCCGGACACGAACATCGCAGCAGCCAGCAGGTAAGTATGAATCTTCTACTATTGTACTATTGCTAAGTAACCATGGCAACCAGGACTGCAGTAGCGTCCTGGTTGCCATGGTTACCGATCGGAGCCCCAGCGATTAAACTGGGACTCCGATCGGAACTCCGCTGCCACCAATGATCGGGGGGGGGGGAGATGGGAGGCCGCACACTGGCCACCAATGTTGTTAATGCTATAGAGGGAGGGGGGGGCTGGGGGAGACCGCACACTGTGCCACCAACGAATTATTACAATAGAGGGAGGAAGGGGGGTTGGGCGGGGGGGCGCACACTGTGCCACCAACGAATTATTACAATAGAGGGAGGAAGGGGGGGCGGGGGGGGGCGCACACTGTGCCACCAACGAATTATTACAATAGAGGGAGGAAGAGGGGGGCGGGGGGGGCGCACACTGTGCCACCAACAAATTATTACAATAGAGGGAGGGAGGGGGGGGGCCGCACTGGCCACCAATGATATTCAAACTAGGGAGGGGTGGGTCTGCCCCCTGCTGCCTGGCAGCCCTGATCTCTTAAAGGGGGATATCATAGTACAATTAACCCCTTCAGGTGCCCCCTGTAAGAGATCGGGTGCTGCCAGGCAGCAGGGGGCAGTCTTGTACACAGTTTGTAGTGTATTCTAACTAGAAGCGTCCCCATCACCATGGGAACGCCTCTGTGTTAGAATATACTGTCGGATATGAGTTTTCACAAAGTGAAAACTTAGATCTGAAAAAGCTTTTATGCAGACGGATCTTCGGATCCGTCTGTATAAAAGTCACCTACGGCAACGGATCACGGACACGGATGCCAATCTTGTGTGCATCCGTGTTCTTTCACGGACCCATTGACTTGAATGGGTCCGTGAACCGTTGTCCGTCAAAAAAATAGGACAGGTCATATTTTTTTGACGGACAGGATACACAGATCACGGTCTCGGCTGCAAAATGGTGCATTTTCAGATTTTTCCACGGACCCATTGAAAGTCAATGGGTCCGCGAAAAAAAAACGGGAAACGGCACAACGGCCACGGATGCACACAACGGTCATGTGCATGAGGCCTAAGGCATTAGATAGTCAATGTCCAAGCAGCATCAGACTTTGTAATTCAGAACTGGAACTGTCACACCCAGTGTTAAGATAACCCTTAATAGCTCTGAATTAACAGGAGGAATAGGAGGAGCAGCACAGTACAGACTTCTAAGAAAAATACACACAACATTGTTATTTCTTAATGAAGAAAAGCATTTACTAAAACAGCAGAGCTCACGGGTGTTTAGAACAGACTAGTGTTTATTGAGCACCAAAGTCCTTGTGCCAAACTCATCGGTATGCACATCGATCACAATAGAAGTCAATGGGAGAACTCCAGGCACCCCCTGCTTAGAAGAGAAGAGAGTGTCTGGTTCACAAAAAAAAATTGATGGAAACAGCAATGGGAGGATGTCTGGATGTATCTTGGACTCCCATTACCTATGACATACAATAGGCAGCCACACAAAGGCTATATTCCAAAAGCCAGGTATGTGCAAGCCAACAATCTATCCATGAGACAGATAAAAGTCAGCATACCTTACAATGGCAGCCTTGTGCACTATGAGACAATCCAAACCAGCTCTCATCTGGCTGAGAGCCAGTAAGCCTCAAAGTTGCTTCATATTTGTTGGATGGCTTGGGTGGACCTGCGCAAGTTTTCTGATTCTCCTAACATAATATTCAATAACCTTTCTATACAGTTTTGTAATGTAAACTGATTTGCATAAACATTAGCATATGGGAAAGACATGCAAATGAGCAGAATCTGCCTTGTTTTTTAGCTAAAAAAAAACATTTGCATGGAAAATTTGTGATTAGAATATTCGCGATCTACACTACTCATGAACAGCGCCATCTATTGGATTCATAGTCTTGTCATAAGACTATGAAACCAATAGATGGAGCTGTTCATTTGTCATTACAAGCAGGGCAATAGTCCTCAGATACACCCTAGCAAGCGTATAATACCGCAGATAAAGTGTTAGAAGATGTGTGAATAATAGCAGCAATCCGATATACACCTCAGTGTTAGCGCAGGCTATTATAGGCTGTCTGCTACATGGTGTGTGGACTCTGTTGAGCTGGGTGCCCCACTTACTAGCACCCCAACAAGATGAACAGTGCCATCTATTGGTTTTATAGATTTATGACAATACTAGGAATCCAATAGATGGCGCTGTTCATGAGTCCTGTAGATCGCAAATATTCTAATCACAAATTTGTATTGCAAATTTTCCATGCAAATGGTTTTTCAGCTGAAAAACAATGCAGATTCTGCTTATTTGCATGTCTTTCCCATATGCCCATGTTTATGCAAATGAGTTTACATGACAAAAATGTATAGAAAGGTTATTGAATATTATGTTAGGACAATCAGAAAACTTTTTGTCACCCTAATGATATTGATCTAGGTGCGCAGGTCCACCCAAGCCATCCAACATATATGAAGCAACTTTGAGGCTTACTGGCTCTCAGTCAGATGAGAGCTGGTTTGGAATGTCTCATAGTGCACAAGGCTGCCATTGTAAGGTATGCTGACTGTTATCTGTCTCATAGATAGATTGTTGGCTTGCATATACCTGGCTTTTGGCATATAGCCTTTGTGTGGTTGTCTATTGTATGTCATAGGTAATAGGTGTCCAAGATGCATCCAGCCATCCTCCTAATGTTGTTTCCAAACCATTTTGATGGTGTTTCTATCAATTTCTAGCCTTTTTTTGTGAACTAGACACCTTCTTTTCTTCAGAGCAGGAAGTGCCTGGTTAGATGCTCGGGTCTCCCATTGACTTTTATGTATTAAATTGTACTCAAGCACACGCAGTATTCGGCCGAGCACTGCGATGCTCGAGCTGAACAGCAGTTCAGCCGAGCATGCTCGCTCAACACTAGAACATGCGCAAATGACTGCACCTCCAATGAGGCCAGGTGAGGCGACTGCCTCGGGTGGCGAAACCTGGAGACAAGTGGGGATTCTGGCAGGGACATGGAAAATTAGCTCAACTGTATCACAGTATGCCTTTAACAGTAGGGCTGAAGAGGGGCGCTGTTTTAATTTTTGCCTCAGGCAGCAGAAAGGTTAGGTGCACCCCTGCATACGCAAGTATTATATATTAGATATATTGGAAATGTATAATTAGATATATTAAATATATTAGAAACAAAGTAACATTTTCTATTTTTATCTATGGGCATAGAAGGACAATGCATTTCCACCACGGATGGTCGGTGCTTTGCTCTATTAATGTGCCACCACCTGCATCTGTAATTGCTCGTGCCTTTCAGATGCCTTTGTGACTAGTTTGCTGCAATGTTTAAGGCTTGACCACAATGCAATTCTCCGTGTACATTGTTGCTTAGAATTTTAAAAACACCTGTAAGGGTTCTTCAGTGCTGAGTGTAGCATTCATGGTTGCTCAGAGAAGCACTCAGAAGTCCATTTCCTATTAGCACTTGTTTACGGAATTTCATTATAAAATGCATTTTCAATATTTTAAATTGTTCTTTTCCATAAGGAGCATTTCCACCTAAAATGTAGATACAAAATGGAAATATGAGTTCCTGAGTTGACCTCTTGTGCACCTATTTCTGAATTATATTGATCTTCAGTATGGGTAGCAGATGTCAAATGACAGACACTAACAAGTGGTGTTGAGAGAAGTAATTAAAAATTTGATTCAGCTGTTTCGCTGAATTTCACAAAGACGAATTACTTGGTCGCGAAGCACATTTCTTTATATTTAGCGCTCGCAATGATGGGGAACGACTATTGCGCTGACCCCCATTATAAAACCCTTCAGGTGCCACTTTCATCGCCGCATCTCAGCATCTGAGATTAACATCGAGGACTTTCAGGGGTTAATCCAGTGAAAAAATTCACCTTATCCATTTGCTCGTGTAGAGACCGCAGCAGACATCTTGATTGAAGTTCCTGCGCAAAATCTCCAGCTGCCGTAGTGATGTCATACGTCACCACGTGCGAGATTTTGCATTAGATCTTCAATCAAGTTGGCCTTTGCGGCCTCTACGCGAGCAAATGGATAAGGTGAGTATGATTTTTTTCCCCCATTTAAAAAAAATTGATTCCTTAACATGAAGCACAAGTAAATTCCTCTTCGTGGCAAATCTAATTTTCCTTGAAATTTGGATCGAAGTTCACTTTAGATACTCCAATTCGCTCAACCCTACTGACCAGCATTGGCGACGGTGGTGCCCACAGAGGTTGACTCCCAACTTAGAAGAGACTCAAACTGGCATATAGATCCACATTGTCAGGCAGTTACCGCCTCTTCTGCCCTGCCTTTGTAAGTGCTATCATTGCAACTCTCGAATCCTTATCATGAGCCAACTAGGGGTCATGATTTGGTAGGATATTGCAGATGGCTTTGTGGTGGGTGCTGACAAGATTAGATAAAAGAAACCAAAAAATAAATGATCAAATTATTTTTAAAGGATACATCACTAAACTCCAGATGACAGCAAATGTATTAGGATGAAGCAAAATGGAATGCCTCTTAAAGACTTCCATTCTGCATTCCGTCCTTAAATTCTGTTATATTCCATTAAAAGGCTACTTTAACATTAGCGGAAGCCTTCTCCGTCAGGCAGTTCCAGTGGGTGAACAGCCTGCCGGATCTGTGCTGCTGCTAGTGCATGCGTGCCATCG
Source organism: Bufo gargarizans (assembly GCF_014858855.1). Classification (NCBI taxonomy): domain Eukaryota; kingdom Metazoa; phylum Chordata; class Amphibia; order Anura; family Bufonidae; genus Bufo; species Bufo gargarizans. The sequence continues at coordinate 272,991,945 of NC_058083.1, forward strand.
GAGGTCTGATCCGGCCCCATTGACTATAATGGGGGCAGGTGGTAAGTCCGGCGGCACGTGTGCACTAGCGGCAGCACGGATCCAGCAGGCTGTTCATCTGCCGGCCGTGGCGTACATAGAGAAGTGAGGGCCCCATAGCAAGGATCAAACCAGGCCCCACACACAGGACAGAATGGTTTCCGTCTAAACCTTTTTCAATGACCCTTGGGCCATTTTTCCACTGCTTCATTTACAGTTGCAAGAAAAAGTATGTGAACCCTTTGGAATGATATGGATTTCTGCACAAATTGGTCATAAAAATGTGATCTGATCTTCATCTAAGTCACAACAAGAGACAATCACAGTCTGCTTAAACTAATAACACACAAAGAATTAAATGTTACCATGTTTTTTATTGAACACACCATGTAAACATTCACAGTGCAGGTGGAAAAAGTATGTGAACCCCTAGACTAATGACATCTCCAAGAGCTAATTGGAGTGAGGTGTCAGCCAACTGAAGTCCAATCAATGAGATGAGATTGGAGGTGTTAGTTACAACTTCCCTGCCATATAAAAAACACACACCAGTTCTGGGTTTGCTTTTCACAAGAAGCATTGCCTGATGTGAATGATGCCTCACACAAAAGAGCTCTCATGAAAACCTACGATTAAGAATTGTTGACTTGCATAAAGCTGGAAAGATTATAAAAGTATCTCCAAAAGCCTTGCTGTTTATCAGTCCACGGTAAGACAAATAGTCTATAAATGGAAAAAGTTCAGCACTGCTGCTACTCTCCCTAGGAGTGGCTTTCCTGTAAAGATGACTGCAAGAGTACAGAGCAGACTGCTCAATAAGGTGAAGAAGAATCCTAGAGTGTCAGCTAAAGACTTACAAAAGTCTGTGGACAGAGGAAACCAAAGTTGAGTTGTTTGGAAGAAACACACAACACTATGTGGGGAGAAAAAGAGACACAGCACACCAACATCAAAACCTCATCCCAACTGTGAAGTATGGTGGTGGGGGCATCATGGTTAGGGGCTGTATTGCTGCGCCAGGGCCTGGACGGATTGCTATCATCGAAGGAAAAATGAATTCCCAAGTTTATCAAGACATTTTGCAGGAGAACTTAAGGCCATCTGTCCACCAGCTGAAGCTCAACAGAAGATGGGTGTTGCAAAAGGACAATGAACAAAAGCATAGAAGTAAATCAACAACAGAATGGCTTAAACAGAAGAAAAGACGCCTTCTGGAGTGGCCCAGTCAGAGTCCCGACCTCAACCCGATTGAGATGCTGTGGCATGACCTCAAGAAAGCAATTTACACCAGACATCCCAAGAATATTGCTGAACTGAAACAGTTCTGTAAAGAGGAATGGTCAAGAATTACTCCTGACCGTTGTGCACGTCTGATCTGCAACTACAGGAAACGTTTGGTTGAAGTTATTGCTGCCAAAGGAGGTTGAACCAGTTATTAAATCCAAGGGTTCACATACTTTTTCCACCTGCACTGTGAATGTTTACATGGTGTGTTCAATATAAACATGGTAACATTTAATTCTTTGTGTGTTATTAGTTTAAGCAGACTGTGATTGTCTATTGTTGTGACTTAGATGAAGATCAGATCACATTTTATGACCAATTTGTGCAGTAATCCATATCATTCCAAAGGGTTCACATACTTTTTCTTGCAACTGTATTAAAAGTTATCACTTTAGACAGGGATTCCCAACCTGTAGCCCTCCAGCTGTTGTAAAACTACAACTCCCAGCATGCCCGGACTGCCTACAGCAGGGCATGATGGGAGTTGTAGTTTCACAACAGCTGTTTACCCACAGGTTGAGCATTCATACTTTAGAGGGTAGAGTCCTGACCAAGTTTTCAGCTCCAGTAGAAGAGGAGATAATCCCAACTTAGACTGGGCCCCTCTTGCCCTGGGCCCCATAGCTGTCGAATAGTCTGCCGTTATGGTAGTTATGCCCCTGCCCGCCAGAACAGCCTGCCGGAGAATGCTGCTGCTAATGTAAAAGTAGCCTAAGGCTCCAGTCACACGTCGGTATAATGGGTCCGCATCCCTTCCGCAAATTGCCGAACGGGTGCAGGACCCATTTATTCTCTATGGGGATGAAATAGATGTGGAGAGCACACTTCCAGAGCGCGCCACTGATCTTCCGGTCCATGGCTCCGGAAAAAAATAGAACATGTCCTACTCTTGTCCGCAATAGGCAGTTCTATGGGGGTGCCGGCCGGGTGTATTGCGGATCGGCAATTTGTGAATCCGCTATGCACTACGGACGTCTGAATGGACCCTAACTCTGTAATAAAAGAACCCATAAAGGAATTCCATAACACGAATATGAACCCGCCGTAATCATGACTTTTAGCAACAATAAATAAATAAACAAACAGACAAACAATCTATGGGCAACTATTGTCCAGCACCAAAGCCCTGGGTTTCCTTCTGCTCAGGTAATAAGTGATTCGGAGCGTCTTGCATGTATTCTGTGCAGGCGGCAATGACCTGCTCGGTGCTCACTACCATTCTGCTCCAGAGATAAAATCATTACCTTTAGATTTGATAGCACCATAGAAGCAATCTGTTTATCTAGGCCGTTTGGATCCTACAAATTTTTCATTTGATAACTTTTAGCACTACATTCCAGGGGCCGTATCAAAGGACAATTTCGGGTTGATGTTTGTAATCTCTCTTATATATAAAAATGTCATTACAGAATGTAAAAGGAATCGTTCTGTGTGAGAAATGGGAATCAATAGGGGTCAGCTTTTTTTTTTTTCTATCCTGGGATATGGCCAAGGTCTTTTCTCTTGGTGATGAGAGGAGCAGTTGCCAGAATTTAGTCTGAAGGCTGCAGATGTGCAGGGTGATGAAAAATCTCTTTGATAAATGGTTTAGGAGGGGGCGCTTGATGCAGTGGGCCACTTTTCTATGTCAGATGCTCAAGTGCTTCCTTTAGGGTCCCTAATCTGTCATAATAAAGTGCACTAGATTTAATGAGTTTAACCTCTTCATCACTGTACAGCGAGGGACATAGGAGGCTTTTATACCTTGGAAGAAACCATATGTACGGAGACACCCCTTCATTTATCATCTGCGGTGTGTACGTGAGAGCGAAGGACTCGCTTGGTAATGGAAATGAGTACGTTTTATGTGTTTAAAGAAAAAGAGCAATAACTGGATGCAAATGGCAGAGTTGATTCCAGTTGATTGGTCGTTGTTATGGAAGACTCGATAAAAGGAAGCTTGGAGACTGAATATCTTATAATAATGTCTGAGCATTTTAATTAATTGTTAGGTATAGACCAGGATGGTTGATGTGAGGCTTGAACTAGCGCTGTATCTCCGATGAATCCAGAGATACCTCCAATTATTGGGCCAATTCCTCTTTTAGATTTTTTTCAAGCTGGCAACTCAGGGGGTGTATCCTTTCTTCTGCAGATCTTTCCCTATCACAGCTCAGGGGGGCGTATCCATTCTGTTGCAGCTCTCTCCCTATCACAGCTCAGGGTGCATATCCATTCTTAGTAGGCGTGTGCTTTCTGCTGCAGTTCTCTAACTATCATAGCTCAGGGGGGTGTCCTTTTTGCTGCATTTAATTTCCTATCGAGGTTCAGGGGGTTTATCCATTGTGTTGCAGCTCTCTCCCTATCATAACTCAGGAGGTGTGTCCTTTCTGATGCATCTATCTCTCTATCACAGCTCAGGGTGCATATCCATTCTGTTGCAGCTCTCTCCCTATCGTAACGTATTAGGCGTGTGCTTTCTGCTGCATTTCTTTTCTCTAACTATCATAGCTCAGGGGGGTGTCCTTTCTGCTGCAGTTCATTTACTATCACAGTTCAGGGAGCGTATCCATTCAGCTGCAGCTCTCTAACTATCTCTCTCCCTATCACAGCTCAGCGGGTGTGTCCATTCTGTTGCAGCTCTCTGCCTATCATAACTCAGGAGATGTGTCCTTTCTGCTGTATCTCTCTCCCTATCACAGCTCAGGGGGGTGTGTCCATTCTGTTGCAGTTCTCTCCCTATCATAACTCAGGAAGTATGTGCTTTCTGCTGCAGCTCACTATCATAGCTCAGGGGGTATATCCATTCTGTTGAGGCTCTCTCCCTAACATGTCCTTTCTGCCCACAACTCTCCCTATCACAGCTATCACATCTATATGACATATTTTTCTGTCCTGTTGAGGTATTATGGAAAACTCGATAAAAGGAAGCTTGGAGACTGAATATCTAATAATAATGTCTGAACGTTTTAATTGCTTGTTAGGTATAGACCTACAAGACAGATAGTGTTTTTGTATATTGCACAGTTGGCATTGGATTTACCATGCCTGGGTAGAACTGCAGCCTCTGCATCCTCTATAATTAGGCTCTGTTCACACCAGGGGTTACATCATACTAACTGTCTGATTGCAAGGGACCCCAAGCTGGACCCTCACTAGAACAGGGGTCATGAGTAGAGACTTCAAAAATTCAATTCGGCTGGTTCGCCGAATTTTTCAGAAAAATTTGCTTCGATCTGAATTTATTTGTGTCTAATCAAGTTAAAAAAAATAAAAAAAACTATTTCCTGGCTGCAGAGAGCCTTTACAGTGGTGTAGAACACTGTGCCTTGCAGTAACACGCATAGGGAGTCTGCTGTGGTAGTGAAATAATACTGTGAATCAGTATGACATGCAGATGACAGGCGTCGCTCTTAGAATCACTGCACACTTCACTTATTTGGGCAGTCACGGGGCCAAAACTGACCAAATAACTCAAGTGTGAACTCAGCCTTAGGCTACATGCACACGACCGTATGTGTTTTGCGGTCCGCAAATTACGGATCCGCATTAAAAAAAGGATGACATCCATATGTCATCCGTTTTTTTTTTGCAGATCCATTGTAACAATGCCTAAAACGTACAATAATAGGACATGTTAGGGTACTTTCACACTAGCGTTTTTGTCTTCCGGCATTGAGTTTCGTCACAGGAGCTCAATACCGGAAAAAAACTGATCAGTTTTATCCTAATGCATCTGAATGGAGAGCAATCCGTTCAGGATGCATCAGGATGTCTTCAGTTCAGTCACTGAACAGCGTTTTGGACAGAGGAAATACCACAGCATGCTGCGGTATTATCTCCATCCAAAATTCCGGATCAGTTGCCGGAATTCCGGATCCGGCAGTAATTTACATTAAAATGTATTAGTGCCGGATCCTTCATTAAAAATACCGCAACGCTGGATCCGTCCTGCGCAGACCGGTAAAAATGTGAAAAAAAAAATAGAAACGGATCCGTTTGTCTGTATGACAAACGGAAAGATGGATCCATTCTTGCAATGCATTTGTGAGACGGATCCGCCTACAAATGCTGTCCGTTTGCATGAAGATTGCCTGATCCGGCAGGCAGTTCCGGCAACGGAACTGCTTGCTGGATCACTCTGCCGCAAGTGTAAAAGTAGCCTTATATTTTTTTTGCGGGGCTACGAACGGACATACGGATGTGGATAGCACACGGTGTGCTGTCCACATTTTTTGCGGACCCATTGAAATAAATGGGTCTGCATCATATCCGCAAAAAAAACGGAACGGACAAGTAAAACAAACAACATTTGTGTGCATGTAGCCTGACAGGTAGATGTTAGCATCAAGAAGAAGTGCACTCCTTTTATCCTGTCTGTTGAGCATCTGCCTTCACTCGGTCAGCCTTTGCTCAATAATCCATCAGTATTGCTAAAGGTAGAAAAAAAAACAGAACTGGATCTAAAACAGAGATGACACGTGAATGGAATATTCTGTGTTTTGTACCCACTCCTGCTTTTGGCTACCGAATCATAAGCCAATTCTGATGGGACCATACAGGCCTTACAGCTGCTACACAGACAGGATCAGTTGTGTGTCTCATTTTTCATTCCTTCTGACAGATCAGAAGAAAGGTCAAGTAAATGATGATGTCAGCCAGGCTGAAAGCCAAAATAGTGGACCAGTCATGAAGTGGGGAGGGTGGGAACAGCATGAGAAGTCCATAGAGTGGACCTATGACATAGTGGTGAGGTGAAAGCAGCATGAGGAGACCGCAGAGTAGCCCAATGACAGGGTCTGGAGGTGGAAGCAGTATGAGGAGGCCACCGAGTGGCACAATGACCAAGTCTGCAGGTAGCGGCAGCATGAGGAGACTACAGAGTGGCACAATGACAGAGTCTGGAGGTGGCAGCAGCTTCGGGATTGGCAAGGTGACATACTGTGGAGGTGGGTGGCAATACCAGTACCCGCTGAAGATGGTATGTGAAAGAGGGAACACTTGGCATCAGATGTGTGGCATCAGGCGGGTAACAGCATCACAATAGTAGCTGAGGAAGGTAGCCAGAAGAAACCGGTATATTTTGTCAAATTGTTGGTGTGGCACCATGGGTGATCTAGTCTGATGCATCAGGCATTGGTGTGTGGAAATCCTGGCTGATTCACGCCTGATTTATCTTGATGATGTGGGCACTTTAAACTCTTGCTAAATGTCATATCAAATGTTTTTTGGTATCATGCTGTAATTCCCTTTAACAGGCTGGCAGTGTCATTTACCTTTATTTGCCCCTAGGTGGTGCTGGCACCACTTATATATATAGCTGGGGGGGGGTGTCAAGTCAGTGTGTATGTTGAGGATGAGAATGAAGAGAGGAGGAAGTTAATGGAGGAGGTGGAAATTTGTTTTTCCACCAAAATAAGTCCCAAAAGATTTGACCGCATATAAGTGCTGCGCTTAACGCTGAATACAATTTCTTTTTCCACCGAAATAATTCACAAAATATTTTACCGCATATAAGTGCAGCGCTGAATGCTGAATGAAATTTATTTTTCCACCAAAATTCTTCAATAAAGATTTTACCACATATAACGGAGCACGGAGATGGAAAGGGTCTTCAGGATTTCCCCCGCACTATACGGACGTCTCAGAAATGAACCGCCACTCCCGACAGCAGCTCCTCGGAAGGTCATGGAGCGTCCGGGCCATCCGGCATCTATTCGCTCCGCTAAAGGATTATTTTGAAAGTGTTTAGAAGCCACACTGGGCCCCCACACTGCAGATTTATCATGGAGACATGATGGAGATTTTACCACATATAACCACAGCGCTAACCGCTGAATAAATTTAGTTTTTCGTCCAAAATACTTCAATAAAGATTTTACCACATATAACCGCTGCCCTGACATTCTACCGCTGCTACATCCATGAACCCCTGCACTACTACTTCCCGGTTAGGTAGGCTGCTGCGAAGCAGGTGCTCTACCCCAGGCATGTTTGGCTCACAACCTCTCACTGCTTCCACCCTGCTGAATCCCAGCCATGCTTTCAACACATATAACTGAGAATGTATTTTTCTGAAATATGCCACTAAACTCTTTCAACACATATAACTGCCGCCAACATGAACTGAGAAGCTATTTTTCTTTTTGTACTGAAATAGGCCGGTAAACATTTTCAGCAGAATTATATGCACCAGTGAAGTGTGTATATATTTTTCTTTCTGTACTGAAATTGGCCACTGATCACTTACCACAAATAAGTGTACCAGTGAAATGCGTATATATTTAATTTTTTTTACTGTAATGTGCCCCTATACGCTTTCAACAGAAATAACTGCAGAATTGAACTGAGCATTAGTGTTGATTGAGCATTGCTCGAGCACGATTTAAATCTAATTTAGCCTCTATTTCAGAGAATTTTCTGCCAGGATTCAAACTCACAACCTTTTCCATTACAACCAAGAATGTTAACCACTACACTATAGAGCTGCATGGGCAGTTGCTAAAAAAAAGTCTGCTAAAAAAAATAAAAATATATAAGACTTCTGTTGTATAGAAATACTTACTAGTAGTTAGTATTTTAACATCTGAAAACATGATTCCTTCCTGCTTAAGTTGCTTGTGGGCAGGGGCGTACATAGAAATCATTGGGCCCCATAGCAAGAATCTGAATTGGGCCCCCTAACCAAGCCCCCTTGCTTGGCTCATCCCACTTCCTGCCCTGGCTCCCCCCCCCCCCCATTTGCAACTAAAGAAATGTATACATGACCTACCAAAAATGTTAGGGACACTGGCGAAATTAGAAATGACTGGACCCCACAGAAAATTTTTGAAATGCCCCCCCCCCCAGTTGTCCAGCACCACTGACCGGCAGAGACCCTTGACTTCTTTCCTAATACAGTCCAATTATCGTCCAATAAACAAGTCATGGAAATATATGTATACTGTAGTATGATATTTTGACACTGTCTATTGGACGAAGGGAAGAAGTCAAGGGTCTCTGCCGGTCAGAGGTGTTGGACAACTGGGGGGGCCCATTAAAAAATATGCTGTGGGGCCCGTACAAAGGTTTCCTGTGGGGCCCAGTCATTTCTAATTACGCCAGTGCCAGTAAGAGAGACTGTTATTAGTACAGGATTTTTTGTTTTTATTATCCGGGTTGGGGTTGGAAAGATAGTGACTGGGGGCTGGGGCAGTCTTACTGTATGGGCGGGCTGGCAGTGGCACAGGTCCGGACTGGCTGCGGGATGACGGTTTGGCTGGCAACACTGGCAAGGGGGGTGGGCAGCACAAGTCACTTTCAACTTCTTCCACGCTGGGTGTGCGCCTGCTGCCTGCCAGCGATACACTGGGCCAATCAGCAGCAGGATCTTTGCACACTCCTAATGATGATTGGCCCAATGTGTGGTGCTGTGCAGGTACACGAGCCGAGGGAGCGCGCAGCCAGGCTGGGTCCTAGGGAACGCGCATAGTCCGTGAGAGTTTGGGGGGGGCCTTCAAGCTGAGCCTGTAGTGAGCGCAGTTGCAGGGGGCGAGGCCTTCTGTGTGCTCCGGGCCCCCTGTGCCGCAGGCCCCATAGCAGTGACTCATTGGCCCACAAGCAAGAAGCAGGGAGGAATCATGTTTTCAGATATAACGAATATATAGCACTATATTGGAAATATTAGCGAATTCTCGAAGTTGCGATATTCGAGAGAAATATTCGTAATTCGAATATTCGCGCTCAACACTAATGGTCAGAACAATGTACAGTAGTGTAATGTGCTGTCTTCCGCTGTGTCTGTCCGTCCCGTAGACTTTGGATGTTGCAGCACCAGGTATGTTCCACCACTGTTACACTGAAGGTCGACTCTCTGCTAGTCATTCACTGTGGAAAAACTATGGTCTCTCTAGCTCCACTCCCTCCTGTTTTGATAGGATATAAGTTTGGGTTTTTATGCTTGGTGAGTACCTCTGAGATCCTGTTTATAGGAACATTAAAGAGTATTTGTCAGCAGATTTGTACCTATAAAACTGGCTGACCTGTTACATGTGCGCTTGGTAGCTGAAGCCTAGTGATATTTTGATATATGCAAGTAAGCCTTTAGGAGCAACTGGGGCGTTGCTGCTACTCCTAAAAGCTGTGCTTTTGCTGCAACTGCCACACCTTCTGCACTTTGATTGAGAGGGCCAGGTGTGATCATGTTTACACTATCTGGTCCTGTCAATCAAAGTGGAGACAGTGGAAAGCAGAGCCTCTAGGGGTAATGGCAATGCCCCAGTTGCTCCTAGAGACTCATTTGCATATTATGAAACATCATTTTTCTCAGAAATGCAGGCACATAATGTATGAAGATGCCTTCAGCTGCCAAGCGCAAATGTAACAGGTCAGCCAGTGTCATAGGGACAAATCTGTTGACAGATGCCCTTTAATAATGTGCAATTTGTTCATTGGCATCTGTTCTAAACTTGATAGTCCAGAGCGAGGTCCTACTCAGTGGTTGACAACCTTCTTTGTATGACTGTGCACACTGTGATCACTAATTGGTAGGACCCCTATAACTGAAGAACATGGTACCCTTGACATGCACAACTACCTTCATGACCAGTATATGTCCTATCAGATATATACGATGGTTGATCCTGTGGATACAATGCGTCATAAGTAGTGTTGATCGAGCACCAAAGTGCTCGTGTGCTCTGGTGCTCGAGTAGAACACTTCCTGATGCTCGGGTGCTCTACAGAGCACCCAAAAAGGAGACGGTGTCTGGTTCATAGGAAAGAGTTAGAAATGTATGGAAACACCACTGAAATGGTTCTGGAACAGCATGGGGAGGATGTCTGGATGCATCTTGGACTCCCAGTTCGCTGCTGGGAATGATGTAGTCCGAGTAGTACGCCACTTTTACAGACTGACAATAATATGCACAAAACCGAAGATAAAATCGATTTTAGAGGAAAAATTGGATGTCGGGAATCTAGTTCGGCTTAGGAGTCTCTGCTCGGACTCCATATATAGCTATGTCCATATATGGAGTCAGTGCTTGGGGACACCTAATGTATTTAAATCTAATTTAGCCTCCATTTCAGGAAAATTTCTGGTGGGATTCAAACTCACAACCTTCTACATTGCAGCCAAGATTCTTATTCACCACACTATAGAGCTGCATGGCCAGTTACAAAAAAATAAATAAATATATATATATATATATATATATATATATATGAGACTTCTGCTATATAGAAATACTTAGTACTAGTAAGTGTTCCTATACAGCAGAAGTCTCATATTTTATTTTATTTTAGCAAATGGCCATGCATCTCTATACTGTAGTGGTTAATAGGGATGAGCGAACTCGAACTGTATAGTTCGGGTTCGTACCGAATTTTGGGGTGTCCGTGACACGGACCCGAACCCGGACATTTTCGTAAAAGTCCGGGTTCGGGTTCGGTGTTCGTCGCTTTCTTCGCGCTTTTGTGACGCTTTCTTGGCGCTTTTTGAAAGGCTGCAAAGCAGCCAATCAACAAGCGTCATACTACTTGCCCCAAGAGGCCATCACAGCCATGCCTACTATTGGCATGGCTGTGATTGGCCAGAGCACCATGTGACCCAGCCTCTATTTAAGCTGGAGTCACATAGCGCCGCCCGTCACTCTGCTCTGATTAGCGTAGGGAGAGGTTGCGGCTGCGACAGTAGGGCGAGATTAGGCAGATTAACTCCTCCAAAGGACTTGATTAACTGATCGATCTGCAGCTGTGGATCATTGAGCTGCTGATCCTCAATTGCTCACTGTTTTTAGGCTGCACAGACCGTTTGTCAGTCTCATTTTTCTGGGGTGATCGGCGGCCATTTTGTGTCTTGTGGTGCGCCAGCACAAGCTGCGACCAAGTGCATTTAACCCTCAATGGTGTGGTTGTTTTTTGGCTAAAGCCTACATCAGGGTGAAGCTGTGACACCAAGTGCATTTAACCAGCAATAGTCTGTTCATTTTTTGGCCATATACAAAATCAGGGGCAAGCTGCGCCTGTCACCAAGTGCATTTAACCCTCAATGGTGTGGTTGTTTTTTGGCTAAAGCCTACATCAGGGTGAAGCTGTCACACCAAGTGCATTTAACCAGCAATAGTCTGTTCATTTTTTGGCCATATACAAAATCAGGGGCAAGCTGCGCCTGTCACCAAGTGCATTTAACCCTCAATGGTGTGGTTGTTTTTTGGCTAAAGCCTACATCAGGGTGAAGCTGTCACACCAAGTGCATTTAACCAGCAATAGTCTGTTCATTTTTTGGCCATATACAAAATCAGGGGCAAGCTGCGCCTGTCACCAAGTGCATTTAACCCTCAATGGTGTGGTTGTTTTTTGGCTAAAGCCTACATCAGGGTGAAGCTGTCACACCAAGTGCATTTAACCAGCAATAGTCTGTTCATTTTTTGGCCATATCCCAGTCTAATTCTGTCACTAAATCCATACCGGTCACCCAGCGCCTAAATACTAGGCCTCAAATTTATATCCAGCTAAATCTGTCCCTAGTGCTGTAGCTGGGCGAGTTATTTAGTGTCCGTTCAAGCACATTTCTTGTTCTGGGTTGAAATACAATTCCCAATTTAGCAATTTCATAATTTAGTGGTTCCTGCTATATCAGAGCTCTTTGAAATCTATCCCAAAAAGGGTATATAATATTGAAGGTGCACATAGGGTCATTCAGAGTAACTTCACACACACCCGCTACTGTGTATTTCCAAGTCTAATTCTGTCACTAAATCCATACCGGTGACCCAGCGCCTAAATACTAGGCCTCAAATTTAATTCCCTCTAAATCTCTCGTTACCCACCGCTGTACTGTTGTTGCTGGGCAAGATATTTAGTGTCCGTCAAAGCACATTTTTTGTTCTGGGTTGAAGTACAATTCCCAATTTAGCAATTTCATAATTTAGTGGTTTCTGCTATATCAGAGCTATTTGAAATCTATCCCAAAAAGGGTATATAATATTGAAGGTGCACATAGGGTCATTCAGAATAACTTCACACACACCCGCTACTGTGTATTTCCAAGTCTAATTCTGTCACTAAACCCATACCTGTCACCCAGCGCCTAAATACTAGGCCTCAAATTTAAATCCCTCTAAATCTCTCGTTACCGTTGTCCTGTTGTAGCTGGGAAAGTTATTTAGTGCCCGTCAAAGCACATTTTTTGTTCTGGGTTGAAGTACAATTCCCAATTTAGCAATTTCATAATTTAGTGGTTCCTGCTATATCAGAGCTATTTGAAATCTATCCCAAAAAGGGTATATAATATTGAAGGTGCACATAGGGTCATTCAGAATAACTTCACACACACCCGCTACTGTGTATTTCCAAGTCTAATTCTGTCACTAAATCCATACCGGTGACCCAGCGCCTAAATACTAGGCCTCAAATTTAATTCCCTCTAAATCTCTCGTTACCCACCGGTGTACTGTTGTTGCTGGGCAAGATATTTAGTGTCCGTCAAAGCACATTTTTTGTTCTGGGTTGAAGTACAATTCCCAATTTAGCAATTTCATAATTTAGTGGTTTCTGCTATATCAGAGCTATTTGAAATCTATCCCAAAAAGGGTATATAATATTGAAGGTGCACATAGGGTCATTCAGAATAACTTCACACACACCCGCTACTGTGTATTTCCAAGTCTAATTCTGTCACTAAACCCATACCTGTCACCCAGCGCCTAAATACTAGGCCTCAAATTTAAATCCCTCTAAATCTCTCGTTACCGTTGTCCTGTTGTAGCTGGGAAAGTTATTTAGTGCCCGTCAAAGCACATTTTTTGTTCTGGGTTGAAGTACAATTCCCAATTTAGCAATTTCATAATTTAGTGGTTCCTGCTATATCAGAGCTATTTGAAATCTATCCCAAAAAGGGTATATAATATTGAAGGTGCACATAGGGTCATTCAGAATAACTTCACACACACCCGCTACTGTGTATTTCCAAGTCTAATTCTGTCACTAAATCCATACCGGTGACCCAGCGCCTAAATACTAGGCCTCAAATTTAATTCCCTCTAAATCTCTCGTTACCCACCGCTGTACTGTTGTTGCTGGGCAAGATATTTAGTGTCCGTCAAAGCACATTTTTTGTTCTGGGTTGAAGTACAATTCCCAATTTAGCAATTTCATAATTTAGTGGTTTCTGCTATATCAGAGCTATTTGAAATCTATCCCTAAAAGGGTATATAATATTGAAGGTGCACATAGGGTCATTCAGAATAACTTCACACACACCCGCTACTGTGTATTTCCAAGTCTAATTCTGTCACTAAACCCATACCTGTCACCCAGCGCCTAAATACTAGGCCTCAAATTTATATCCAGCTAAATCTGTCCCTAGTGCTGTAGCTGGGCGAGTTATTTAGTGTCCGTTCAAGCACATTTCTTGTTCTGGGTTGAAATACAATTCCCAATTTAGCAATTTCATAATTTAGTGGTTCCTGCTATATCAGAGCTCTTTGAAATCTATCCCAAAAAGGGTATATAATATTGAAGGTGCACATAGGGTCATTCAGAGTAACTTCACACACACCCGCTACTGTGTATTTCCAAGTCTAATTCTGTCACTAAATCCATACCGGTGACCCAGCGCCTAAATACTAGGCCTCAAATTTAATTCCCTCTAAATCTCTCGTTACCCACCGCTGTACTGTTGTTGCTGGGCAAGATATTTAGTGTCCGTCAAAGCACATTTTTTGTTCTGGGTTGAAGTACAATTCCCAATTTAGCAATTTCATAATTTAGTGGTTTCTGCTATATCAGAGCTATTTGAAATCTATCCCAAAAAGGGTATATAATATTGAAGGTGCACATAGGGTCATTCAGAATAACTTCACACACACCCGCTACTGTGTATTTCCAAGTCTAATTCTGTCACTAAACCCATACCTGTCACCCAGCGCCTAAATACTAGGCCTCAAATTTAAATCCCTCTAAATCTCTCGTTACCGTTGTCCTGTTGTAGCTGGGAAAGTTATTTAGTGCCCGTCAAAGCACATTTTTTGTTCTGGGTTGAAGTACAATTCCCAATTTAGCAATTTCATAATTTAGTGGTTCCTGCTATATCAGAGCTATTTGAAATCTATCCCAAAAAGGGTATATAATATTGAAGGTGCACATAGGGTCATTCAGAATAACTTCACACACACCCGCTACTGTGTATTTCCAAGTCTAATTCTGTCACTAAATCCATACCGGTGACCCAGCGCCTAAATACTAGGCCTCAAATTTAATTCCCTCTAAATCTCTCGTTACCCACCGGTGTACTGTTGTTGCTGGGCAAGATATTTAGTGTCCGTCAAAGCACATTTTTTGTTCTGGGTTGAAGTACAATTCCCAATTTAGCAATTTCATAATTTAGTGGTTTCTGCTATATCAGAGCTATTTGAAATCTATCCCTAAAAGGGTATATAATATTGAAGGTGCACATAGGGTCATTCAGAATAACTTCACACACACCCGCTACTGTGTATTTCCAAGTCTAATTCTGTCACTAAACCCATACCTGTCACCCAGCGCCTAAATACTAGGCCTCAAATTTAAATCCCTCTAAATCTCTCGTTACCGTTGTCCTGTTGTAGCTGGGAAAGTTATTTAGTGCCCGTCAAAGCACATTTTTTGTTCTGGGTTGAAGTACAATTCCCAATTTAGCAATTTCATAATTTAGTGGTTCCTGCTATATCAGAGCTATTTGAAATCTATCCCAAAAAGGGTATATAATATTGAAGGTGCACATTGGGTCATTCAGAATAACTTCACACACACGCTTCTGTGCATTTCCAAGTCTAATTCTGTCACTAAATCCATACCGGTGACCCAGCGCCTAAATACTAGGCCTCAAATTTAATTCCCTCTAAATCTCTCGTTACCCACCGCTGTACTGTTGTTGCTGGGCAAGATATTTAGTGTCCGTCAAAGCACATTTTTTGTTCTGGGTTGAAGTACAATTCCCAATTTAGCAATTTCATAATTTAGTGGTTTCTGCTATATCAGAGCTATTTGAAATCTATCCCTAAAAGGGTATATAATATTGAAGGTGCACATAGGGTCATTCAGAATAACTTCACACACACCCGCTACTGTGTATTTCCAAGTCTAATTCTGTCACTAAATCCATACCGGTGACCCAGCGCCTAAATACTAGGCCTCAAATTTAATTCCCTCTAAATCTCTCGTTACCCACCGTTGTACTGTTGTTGCTGGGCAAGATATTTAGTGTCCGTCAAAGCACATTTTTTGTTCTGGGTTGAAGTACAATTCCCAATTTAGCAATTTCATAATTTAGTGGTTTCTGCTATATCAGAGCTATTTGAAATCTATCCCTAAAAGGGTATATAATATTCAAGGTGCACATTGGGTCATTCAGAATAACTTCACACACACACGCTTCTGTGCATTTCCAAGTCTAATTCTGTCACTAAATCCATACCGGTCACCCAGCGCCTAAATACTAGGCCTCAAATTTATATCCCGCTGAATTTGAATACAATACATTGGGCCAAATAATATATTTGTTGTTGTGGTGAACCATAACAATGAGAAAAACATCTAGTAAGGGACGCGGACGTGGACATGGTCGTGGTGGTGTTAGTGGACCCTCTGGTGCTGGGAGAGGACGTGGCCGTTCTGCCACATCCACACGTCCTAGTGTACCAACTACTTCAGGTCCCAGTAGCCGCCAGAATTTACAGCGATATATGGTGGGGCCCAATGCCGTTCTAAGGATGGTAAGGCCTGAGCAGGTACAGGCATTAGTCAATTGGGTGGCCGACAGTGGATCCAGCACGTTCACATTATCTCCCACCCAGTCTTCTGCAGAAAGCGCACAGATGGCGCCTGAAAACCAACCCCATCAGTCTGTCACATCACCCCCATGCATACCAGGGAAACTGTCTCAGCCTCAAGTTATGCAGCAGTCTCTTATGCTGTTTGAAGACTCCGCTGGCAGGGTTTCCCAAGGGCATCCACCTAGCCCTTCCCCAGCGGTGAAAGACATAGAATGCACTGACGCACAACCACTTATGTTTCCTGATGATGAGGACATGGGAATACCACCTCAGCATGTCTCTGATGATGACGAAACACAGGTGCCAACTGCTGCGTCTTTCTGCAGTGTGCAGACTGAACAGGAGGTCAGGGATCAAGACTGGGTGGAAGACGATGCAGGGGACGATGAGGTCCTAGACCCCACATGGAATGAAGGTCGTGCCACTGACTTTCACAGTTCGGAGGAAGAGGCAGTGGTGAGACCGAGCCAACAGCGTAGCAAAAGAGGGAGCAGTGGGCAAAAGCAGAACACCCGCCGCCAAGAGACTCCGCCTGCTACTGACCGCCGCCATCTGGGACCGAGCACCCCAAAGGCAGCTTCAAGGAGTTCCCTGGCATGGCACTTCTTCAAACAATGTGCTGACGACAAGACCCGAGTGGTTTGCACGCTGTGCCATCAGAGCCTGAAGCGAGGCATTAACGTTCTGAACCTGAGCACAACCTGCATGACCAGGCACCTGCATGCAAAGCATGAACTGCAGTGGAGTAAACACCTTAAAACCAAGGAAGTCACTCAGGCTCCCCCTGCTACCTCTTCTGCTGCTGCCGCCTCGGCCTATTCTGCTGCTGCCGCCTCGGCCTCTTCCTCCGCCTCTGGAGGAACGTTGGCACCTGCCGCCCAGCAAACAGGGGATGTACCACCAACACCACCACCACCACCTCCGTCACCAAGCGTCTCAACCATGTCACACGCCAGCGTTCAGCTCTCCATCTCACAAACATTTGATAGAAAGCGTAAATTCCCACCTAGCCACCCTCGATCCCTGGCCCTGAATGCCAGCATTTCTAAACTACTGGCCTATGAAATGCTGTCATTTAGGCTGGTGGACACAGACAGCTTCAAACAGCTCATGTCGCTTGCTGTCCCACAGTATGTTGTTCCCAGCCGGCACTACTTCTCCAAGAGAGCCGTGCCTTCCCTGCACAACCAAGTATCCGATAAAATCAAGTGTGCACTGCGCAACGCCATCTGTAGCAAGGTCCACCTAACCACAGATACGTGGACCAGTAAGCACGGCCAGGGACGCTATATCTCCCTAACTGCACACTGGGTAAATGTAGTGGCAGCTGGGCCCCAGGCGGAGAGCTGTTTGGCGCACGTCCTTCCGCCGCCAAGGATCGCAGGGCAACATTCTTTGCCTCCTGTTGCCACCTCCTCCTTCTCGGCTTCCTCCTCCTCTTCTTCCACCTGCTCATCCAGTCAGCCACACACCTTCACCACCAACTTCAGCACAGCCCGGGGTAAACGTCAGCAGGCCATTCTGAAACTCATATGTTTGGGGGACAGGCCCCACACCGCACAGGAGTTGTGGCGGGGTATAGAACAACAGACCGACGAGTGGTTGCTGCCGGTGAGCCTCAAGCCCGGCCTGGTGGTGTGTGATAATGGGCGAAATCTCGTTGCAGCTCTGGGACTAGCCAATTTGACGCACATCCCTTGCTTGGCGCATGTGCTGAATTTGGTGGTGCAGAAGTTCATTCACAACTACCCCGACATGTCAGAGCTGCTGCATAAAGTGCGGGCCGTCTGTTCGCGCTTCCGGCGTTCACATCCTGCTGCTGCTCGCCTGTCTGCGCTACAGCGTAACTTCGGCCTTCCCGCTCACCGCCTCATATGCGACGTGCCCACCAGGTGGAACTCCACCTTGCACATGCTGGACAGACTGTGCGAGCAGCAGCAGGCCATAGTGGAGTTTCAGCTGCAGCACGCACGGGTCAGTCGCACTACAGAACAGCACCACTTCACCACCAATGACTGGGCCTCCATGCGAGACCTGTGTGCCCTGTTGCGCTGTTTCGAGTACTCCACCAACATGGCCAGTGGCGATGACACCGTTATCAGCGTTACAATACCACTTCTATGTCTCCTTGAGAAAACACTTAGGGCGATGATGGAACAGGAGGTGGCCCAGGAGGAGGAGGAGGAGGATGAGGAAGAGGGGTCATTTTTAGCACTTTCAGGCCAGTCTCTTCGAAGTGACTCAGAGGGAGGTTTTTTGCAACAGCAGAGGCCAGGTACAAATGTGGCCAGCCAGGGCCCACTACTGGAGGACGAGGAGGACGAGGATGAGGAGGAGGTGGAGGAGGATGAGGATGAAGCATGGTCACAGCGGGGTGGCACCCAACGCAGCTCGGGTCCATCACTGGTGCGTGGCTGGGGGGAAAGGCAGGACGATGACGATACGCCTCCCACAGAGGACAGCTTGTCCTTACCCCTGGGCAGCCTGGCACACATGAGCGACTACATGCTGCAGTGCCTGCGCAACGACAGCAGAGTTGCCCACATTTTAACCTGTGCGGACTACTGGGTTGCCACCCTGCTGGATCCACGCTACAAAGACAATGTGCCCACCTTACTTCCTGCACTGGAGCGTGATAGGAAGATGCGCGAGTACAAGCGCACGTTGGTAGACGCGCTACTGAGAGCATTCCCAAATGTCACAGGGGAACAAGTGGAAGCCCAAGGCCAAGGCAGAGGAGGAGCAAGAGGTCGCCAAGGCAGCTGTGTCACGGCCAGCTCCTCTGAGGGCAGGGTTAGCATGGCAGAGATGTGGAAAACTTTTGTCAACACGCCACAGCTAACTGCACCACCACCTGATACGCAACGTGTTAGCAGGAGGCAACATTTTACTAACATGGTGGAACAGTACGTGTGCACACCCCTCCACGTACTGACTGATGGTTCGGCCCCATTCAACTTCTGGGTCTCTAAATTGTCCACGTGGCCAGAGCTAGCCTTTTATGCCTTGGAGGTGCTGGCCTGCCCGGCAGCCAGCGTTTTGTCTGAACGTGTATTCAGCACGGCAGGGGGCGTCATTACAGACAAACGCAGCCGCCTGTCTACAGCCAATGTGGACAAGCTGACGTTCATAAAAATGAACCAGGCATGGATCCCACAGGACCTGTCCGTCCCTTGTCCAGATTAGACATTAACTACCTCCCCATAACCATATATTATTGGACTCCAGGGCACTTCCTCATTCAATCCTATTTTTATTTTCATTTTACCATTATATTGCGATGCTACCCAAAGTTGAATGAACCTCTCCTCTGCCTGTGTGCTAGGCCTAAATATATGCCAATGGACTGTTGCAGTGGTGGCTGACATGAAGCCTGATTCTCTGCTATGACATGCAGACTAATTCTCTGCTGACATGAAGCCAGATTGTCTGTTACGGGACCTCTCTCCTCTGCCTGGGTGCTGGGCCTAAATTTATGACAATGGACTGTTGCAGTGGTGGCTGACGTGAAGCCTGATTCTCTGCTATGACATGCAGACTGATTCTCTGCTGTCATGAAGCCAGATTGTCTGTTACGGGACCTTTCTCCTCTACCTGGGTTCTGGGCCTAAATTTATGAAAATTGACTCTTACAGTGGTGGGTGACGTGAAGCCTGATTCTCTGCTATGATATGAAGACTGATTCTCTGCTGACATGAAGCCAGATTGTCTGTTACGGGACCTTTCTCCTCTGCCTGGGTTCTGGGCCTAAATTTATGAAAATTGACTCTTACAGTGGTGGGTGACGTGAAGCCTGATTCTCTGCTATGATATGAAGACTGATTCTCTGCTGACATGAAGCCAGATTGTCTGTTACGGGACCTTTCTCCTCTGCCTGGGTTCTGGGCCTAAATTTATGAAAATTGACTCTTACAGTGGTGGGTGACGTGAAGCCTGATTCTCTGCTATGATATGAAGACTGATTCTCTGCTGACATGAAGCCAGATTGTCTGTTACGGGACCTTTCTCCTCTGCCTGGGTTCTGGGCCTAAATTTATGAAAATTGACTCTTACAGTGGTGGGTGACGTGAAGCCTGATTCTCTGCTATGATATGAAGACTGATTCTCTGCTGACATGAAGCCAGATTGTCTGTTACGGGACCTTTCTCCTCTGCCTGGGTTCTGGGCCTAAATTTATGAAAATTGACTCTTACAGTGGTGGGTGACGTGAAGCCTGATTCTCTGCTATGATATGAAGACTGATTCTCTGCTGACATGAAGCCAGATTGTCTGTTACGGGACCTTTCTCCTCTGCCTGGGTTCTGGGCCTAAATTTATGAAAATTGACTCTTACAGTGGTGGGTGACGTGAAGCCTGATTCTCTGCTATGATATGAAGACTGATTCTCTGCTGACATGAAGCCAGATTGTCTGTTACGGGACCTCTCTCCTCTGCCTGGGTGCTGGGCCTAAATATATGCCAATGGACTGTTGCAGTGGTGGCTGACGTGAAGCCTCATTCTCTGCTATGACATGCAGACTAATTCTCTGCTGACATGAAGACAGATTCTCTGTTACGGGACCTCTCTCCTCTGCCTGGGTGCCGGGGCCTAAATATCTGAGAATGGACTGTTCCAGTGGTGGCTGACGTGAAGCCTCATTCTCTGCTATGACATGCAGACTAATTCTCTGCTGACATGAAGACAGATTCTCTGTTACGGGACCTCCCTCCTCTGCCTGGGTGCTGGGCCTAAATATATGCCAATGGACTGTTGCAGTGGTGGCTGACGTGAAGCCTCATTCTCTGCTATGACATGCAGACTAATTCTCTGCTGACATGAAGACAGATTCTCTGTTACGGGACCTCCCTCCTCTGCCTGGGTGCTGGGCCTAAATATATGCCAATGGACTGTTGCAGTGGTGGCTGACGTGAAGCCTCATTCTCTGCTATGACATGCAGACTGATTCTCTGCTGACATGAAGCCAGATTCTCTGTTACGGGACCTCTCTCCTCTGCCTGTGTGTGTGCTGGGCCTAAATATATGCCAATGGACTGTTGCAGTGGTGGCTGACGTGAAGCCTCATTCTCTGCTATGACATGCAGACTGATTCTCTGCTGACATGAAGCCAGATTCTCTGTTACGGGACCTCTCTCCTCTGCCTGTGTGTGTGCTGGGCCTAAATATATGCCAATGGACTGTTGCAGTGGTGGCTGACGTGAAGCCTCATTCTCTGCTATGACATGCAGACTAATTCTCTGCTGACATGAAGACAGATTCTCTGTTACGGGACCTCCCTCCTCTGCCTGGGTGCTGGGCCTAAATATATGCCAATGGACTGTTGCAGTGGTGGCTGACGTGAAGCCTCATTCTCTGCTATGACATGCAGACTGATTCTCTGCTGACATGAAGCCAGATTCTCTGTTACGGGACCTCTCTCCTCTGCCTGTGTGTGTGCTGGGCCTAAATATATGCCAATGGACTGTTGCAGTGGTGGCTGACGTGAAGCCTCATTCTCTGCTATGACATGCAGACTGATTCTCTGCTGACATGAAGCCAGATTCTCTGTTACGGGACCTCTCTCCTCTGCCTGTGTGTGTGCTGGGCCTAAATATATGCCAATGGACTGTTGCAGTGGTGGCTGACGTGAAGCCTCATTCTCTGCTATGACATGCAGACTAATTCTCTGCTGACATGAAGACAGATTCTCTGTTACGGGACCTCCCTCCTCTGCCTGGGTGCTGGGCCTAAATATATGCCAATGGACTGTTGCAGTGGTGGCTGACGTGAAGCCTCATTCTCTGCTATGACATGCAGACTAATTCTCTGCTGACATGAAGACAGATTCTCTGTTACGGGACCTCTCTCCTCTGCCTGGGTGCCGGGGCCTAAATATCTGAGAATGGACTGTTCCAGTGGTGGGTGACGGGAAGCCAGATTCTCTGCTATGGAACCTCTCTCCAATTGATTTTGGTTAATTTTTATTTATTTAATTTTTATTTTAATTCATTTCCCTATCCACATTTGTTTGCAGGGGATTTACCTACATGTTGCTGCCTTTTGCAGCCCTCTAGCTCTTTCCTGGGCTGTTTTACAGCCTTTTTAGTGCCGAAAAGTTCGGGTCCCCATTGACTTCAATGGGGTTCGGGTTCGGGACGAAGTTCGGATCGGGTTCGGATCCCGAACCCGAACATTTCCGGGATGTTCGGCCGAACTTCTCGAACCCGAACATCCAGGTGTTCGCTCAACTCTAGTGGTTAACACTCTTGACTGTAATGAAGAAGATTGTGAGTTTGAATACCACCAGAAACTTTTTAGAAATAGAGGCTAAATTAGATTTAAATACACTGACTCGAGCATCGCACTTGAGCATATGCGATATTCGGCCGAGTATGCTCAATGAACACTAGTCATAAGATAATAGCACCTTAATTTATGATACATTTCTATCCTACGTTGAGACAGTGTAACTTTCTTGTAAAATCTCAATGTGCATGAAGTACGGGAAAGTTCATAATCTGTTTTACCACAAGCAGCTTGAATATAAGGATGTGTATAAGTCTGTTCAGAAAATCTGCTGGATCAAGAACAGATTGAGAGTCTCTTATGCCAATAGGAATAATACAAATTGCTATGCAAACAGTGAAGCACAGATTGGGTAATGAGATCTCATTTACTGAAAAGTTTGCAACCAGCTTTTCAAGAATGTAACAGAAATGCTGATATTGATATTGATTTTAAAAGGGATATTTTTATAGATATACATAGAGTATATTATACACAATTGTTTACATCTATGTCCTCTTAAAATTTACATCTGTGTTGAGATGTTCATTATTTGGTGATGGGACCACATTATAAGTCACGTGTCATTGATGGTATATTTTGTAACATGGATTTGTCAAAAATTATTTTTGACATCTCACCCCATTGTCACCGTTCTGAAATGGTGATTGCCCCAGTTGTCAAAATTATGCAATGCTGCTAAGTCAACTGGCTGTCCTCTCTCTCATCTCATAATAGCATCTAATGGTAACAGGGGCAGATTGGCCATAGACCTTACAGGGAAATTTCCCAATGGGCCAATGCCTATGGGGCCACCCAAGCCCTCCTCTCTGTCGCTGGCCAGAAAAATAATGAGCTCTCAGCAGTAATTAACCCCGATGTGTCCCATATCTAACCTCCTAAGCCCCTTGCTCCATATATTAATCAGAGACAACTGGAGGAGGACAGAAAATGGCATCTAATGATGCCAAAACAGAAGGAGAGCTTTTGGAGCTGTATATTGTACTGCTCTGTGGTATATGTTTCTGCCCGGACAGTATTTTGTGTATTGGTATTGCTGGCCCTGCCTATTTGTGTTGCCCTGCCTTCTGTCAATTTGGACACCCCTACAACATGGGGACACTTTTATGGGTTTTCTTCCAGGGCTACTTAAAGTTCCCAGTCTATCCCTGAACCGTAATGAAGTTAGCAACATTTTGTTTGGCGAGGTCGTATTAAAGAGCATCTGACATGGCTGCCTTAATATATAATTGACTTCCCCGTGCAATAATAATTCTGTAGCATTTTTTTATATAGCTTGTGCCATTCTTCTATTATTCCTACGAGAAATTTATGAATAAATTGCCAACTCGGTGTTACCAGTTGAGGGTGTCCCCGCACAGTCTGACACTATCCAATCGGTGATGCCAGTGTTAGACTGTGCAGTAACACAGCCCAACCTGTTAACGCCGAGATGGATCTGTAATGCAGAGTTTTAGAAATTTACTGCCAAGTTTCAGACCCCCACCAATGGAATGGTCATCAATGTATTAGTCCTGGAAAACTCCTTTAAGCTTAGCACATCAGTAATCTTAGACCATGATTCTCAGGAAATGTATCAATAGCAACTAGTATCTGATATAAATTTGTTTAGCTTTTGTAATAGTCATATTAAAAAAGGTGAATGGCCTCTGTAGATGTTCACTAAATATAGGACCATTAGTTATCTGTTTTGGTTTCCACTTCTGGTGAAGGAGAGAATGTAGATATTGCTCAGATATTGTCAGTATCAATGATTTACATATCTGAAGTTTTGCAAAAAGCCAAAAAATCTCAAAGGGTTCTTCTTATGTAATAAGGGGCTAGAAGCAAGCACTGATCAATGACATTCAGGTCAATCGGCAGTCCTTTAAAGGGCCTTTCACAAAACACAATGCAAAGTGGATGGAGGGTGAACAATTGTTATTACTATCATTTTTCCTCCGTTCATTTTGTAGTATTTGCAGCATCCCGGAGGCATGGGGGAATGTGCTAAAGGCAAACAATGATTTTAGGTTCCACATAAAAGATGCAATCACCCAACAAAAGATCTTTTTGCTTCATTTGACATCATTTTTACACTGTTCAGATTTTGGGAGTGATCGTTTGTAGGAATGTTTGTTCCTTGTCCTCAGGGTAAAAGCTTTCAATGTCTGCTGCATTTTTTGTATAAATACTATCCTAAAATTAATACTAGCGATGAGCGTCATAGGCAATATTCGCAATTTCACATTTTATCAGGTCTGAGTAGATATTACTTTTTGGTGCACTAAGTATTGTTGTGACATCACAGCACTATGTCTGTAGCATGTTTGTATGGACAGCAGAGAAACAGTAATTCCTATCACACTACCTAACACCTTGCACTGGAACCTATCAGTTACACTATATCACTATCTAACCTACACTGACTATCTCCCACTAACTATCTGTATTATATATATGATATAACTAACTATCTAATGTAATTGGATAAGGAATAGGATCCAGATGAAAGCACAGAGCACAGCAATGTTACTGCTCTCTATCTCAGAACTGCAAAACAATAGGGATGTTGCTAAGCTCGGACAAAGATATTTCAGCATTCTCATTGGCCAACAAGCAAGAAGGGAGGTTACTGATGAAAACAAAAATCTAGAATATTTACGATTACGAATATATAGTACTATTCTTGAAGTGCCGATATTCACGGTAAAAATTTGCGATTAGAATATTTGCGATCAACACTAATGAATACTAAGGGTGTGTTTATTTACAAAGAAGAGGTGGAAGATGAAGACACCACTCCTTCATGATGCTACAGGTGTGTCCTAAACCGCATGGAAGCTGGTTGGAACAACCCTTGAGAAATCTATACTGCGGGACCCAAAGTAAGATTGTCCCATCAGCATACTAGAGGATCCTCTGGCAAGTCCAGGTTCCAAAAGGTACAGTAGAGGACAACCCCATTACAGTTATTCAGCGAATAATGTCTATTTATTATGAATTCATTCACAAATAACCTTTTAGACCTCATGGATGAGATATCCAGATAAAATCATCAAGGTTTAGTATATCATGATGATATTAAAAAGGTTCTGTGTAGATGGAGAGTGGTCCCTCAGAATTATCTCATCTGACAACCCTCCATCTACACAGAATCCCAGTTCAACACTGAAGATAAGGATGGTTAGGATGGGTAGATCTACATTAACCTAGGAAAATTGGTCTTTCTTAGCTCACAAATAGTTACACCCAAGTTTAAGGGGTTATCTGGTTTAGAATTTGTAGATATTGTAATAGACATCTTTGAGTTAATAGAGTGAAGATCCCTCATTCAGGACCCTTACCTATCAACCAGAGAATACTTTTGTTTCTGGTGAAAAACCGAGTTAATTTAAATGAAAACCATTAGAGATGAGCAAAATTTGTTCAAATTTTGATTCTACTCCAATTCGGCTGAATCATTCCTCCTATTTCAGGTCTGAATAAATTCTACCTATAGAGAAAGTGTTCTGATTGTCTGGCAAAGACTATCTCTTTCCCGCCTACCTCCTGGAGTCTCTAAAATCTAATCACACAAATTTCTGGTTTCAACTTCTAACCTAACAAACCTGATTAAAAAAAAAATTGTTTTGAATTTCAGAATTTCTGAATAAAGTCACTTATCTCTAAAATCTATCCAATGCATTATTTCCCCTGTGGGGGTGCTGTAGGGGAATTGAGCGCTTGTCTCCAGATTCCACAGCAGAGTACAGATTATCAATGGAGGTCTAAACAGTGGGGCAACTTGTGATCATCTTAGCTGTCTGTAGACACCTTATCCCTTTAAAATCCTCAATAAGACAATAAGGAAAAGTTGAACACTTTGGTAACCACATCAATAAACCCAAGACCCGAGTATGTAAGTTATTTTGACTCTACAACCTGTCCATTTAGCTCCTGACTGTCCTTCTGAAAAGTATCTGTAAACTTTCTCTCCACCAGGTGCTGAGGTAGAACTTGTTTGCGAGTTCAATTACAATCCATAGCAGTTAAGATATAGCTGCTGTACCATAATCTAAAATAAATTGCTTTTTTGCAGGAAGCTATGTCAGCTTTTGAACAGAAACATTTGGGAGACCTTTTGCTTTCACTCTATTTGAATTTCAAACACTGAACAAAAGTTGTTCCTTAGCACAAATCTTCGACTGAAAGGGTTTTCACAGTAAAGCTTTGAGTGTTTGTTTCTAAACAATTGCTTGCTCGTCTATAAAAGCTGGATCAGTTTTCAGGTCGAACGGAGAGATTGCCAAATAAGAAAACATCAACCGCTCACAAGTTTATTTTGCAAACATAAACGAGCAGCAAATATTATTTTTCACATCCATCAGCCTGCCTACTATGCTAAATTATACATTTCAGGTAGATTTTTTGTAAAGGGAGATAATTCAAAAACGGTAGGAGGACACAACAGATTTTTAACTACTTGCCTATTGGTGAACGCCAATACACAATAGTAGACTGTTAACTGCGAGTTGGATAACAACCATGGCACCTAGGTGTTTAGACAGAGGGCACTCCCTATGACACAAAAGTACAACCTAATGGATTGCCTATGAAGTCTAATAATGCCTTGGAAGTCTAAGTATATCAAAGTATTATATCAGTAATCAGAAGCATGTATTGAGAGGTCTTCGAGTGTGACTTAGAGTCACTCTGCTTTCATACAATTTAATAGAGAATAGTGTAACTAACAAATTTCTAAATCAATCTGTTAAAACTATATACCTGCATCCACCTGGAAAAAAAAACAAAACTGTTAAGTCATAGCCACTAGGGGGTCTCACTTCCCAGGGATGCTGGGAGTTGTAGTTTTACAACAGCTGGATGGCTGCAGGTTGGGCATCCCTGGTATATATGGTAATTAATAAGGGCATTTCTGTGAATTTACTGTGGGTCCTTCCGATGCTTGTGCTGCAGAAAACACAGATCTTGTCAGTCATAATTAAGTACAAATTTAACACATATTGTGTTTCTTGCTCAATAATATCTCACCCTCCGGGACTACACCAGGCTCCCACACAATCAATACATAGCAGATGCCTTTCTATGCAAAAAAAAAGGCCATTACTTTATTATAGATCAGCTTGATAGTGAATAAACGACTCCTATCATCACCGTAATTCATTTACTAAAATTGATCTATGATTAACCAGAGCGATTTCTACCTACAGATACACATAGTTTATTAAATAGAAAACAATTAAGATGTCCTCTACCAATGAGCGCAATCTACACTGCTGGTGCGGCTGCCTCGCACTGGGAGAAGACAGATGTTAGTGGTGGACAGGTAATAAATGGCTGATAATTATATGCTGCTCAAAAAAACATAAGCTCCTAGATGGGACAAACCCAGACACTCAGCATATACAAAAAAATAAAATATCCAAAAATATATCTTGATTGAAATAAATAGATGCATAAATTAGCAAAGACAATAGATGCATAAATTGACAAAGACAAACACGACCACATGGAGAGTGCACAAAACACGTCGGGACACCCAGTTATAGCATTGCAAGTAGTGGAAAAGGTGGGATGGAAAAACAAGTATGAATATATACCATGTGGCTCCCCCACCTAAATAAAAAAACATGATTTACAACATACCGTATACACAATACAGACCCAACTAGTAGCACCTCCAAGAGACCCCTGGTGGCACCTCCAAGAGACAGATGTTGCTGGTGGATAGGTAATAAATGGCTGATAATTATATGTTGCTTAAAAAAACGTAAAGGAAGTGATGAAGGGCGACGTGAGAGCAGGTTCTAGGCCTGATACAGCTACTTAAAAATGTACCTCTGCAGCCAGTTTCTGCTTACTGCTCATTTCCTAATCCCTTATCCTTTACTTTTTTTTTCTTCTTTTTTTCTTTCTTTCCCAAGCCTGCTCTTCTCCCTTTCCTCATCACTAGTGTTAAGCGAATTGAGCTTCGGATCATAGATTCGGTCAAAATTTTGACTTTAATGTGGTCTCCATAGAGCATTAAAATGTATTGCCTCCGTGGAGGCAAAATTTGTTTCAGCCGATGTTGTGCGATACTTCTGTGAATGAATTTGGTAATCACTTCAGCGTCTTTAAAAACATTTTGAAATAGCAATCCGAAATCAAGTTTGGTACCGATGTACCAGCCAGTGTCAAACCCGACTTTGGATTGCTAATTTTAAATGTTTTTTAAAAGCTTATTGCCAGGGAGAGTGTGTGTGTTGTGTAGAATAGGGACAAGCACAGCAGCTGACAGACAGGGAGAGAGGAGACAGGACCTGTGGCTGGCTGTGAATGTTATTAGAAGTGCAGGACCTTTTTGTGGGGTTTAATTTAAATAAGCTGCATATACACTCACCTAAAGAATTATTAGGAACACCATACTAATACGGTGTTGGATCCCCTTTTGCCTTCAGAACTGTCTTAATTCTACATGCCATTGATTCAACAAGGTGCTGATAGCATTCTTTAGAAATGTTGGCCCATATTGATAGGATAGCATCTTGCAGTTGATGGAGATTTGAGGGATGCACATCCAGGGCACGAAGCTCCCGTTCCACTACATCCCAAAGATGCTCTATTGGGTTGAGATCTGGTGACTGTGGCGGCCATTTTACTACAGTGAACTCATTGTCATGTTCAAGAAACCAATTTGAAATGATTCGAGCTTTGTGACATGGTGCATTATCCTGCTGGAAGTAGCCATCAGAGGATGGGTACATGGTGGTCATGAAGGGATGGACATGGTCAGAAACAATGCTCAGGTAGTCCGTGGCATTTAAACGATGGCCAATTGGCACTAAGGGGCCTAAAGTGTGCCCGAAAACATCCCCCACACCATTACACCACCACCACCAACCTGCACAGTGGTAACAAGGCATGATGGATACATGTTCTCATTCTGTTTACTCCAAATTCAGACTCTACCATTTGAATGTCTCAACAGAAATCGAGACTCATCAGACCAGGCAACATTTTTCCAGTCTTCAACAGTCCAATTTTGGTGAGCTCGTGCAAATTGTAGCCTCTTTTTCCTATTTGTAGTGGAGATGAGTGGTACCCGGTGGGGTCTTCTGCTGTTGTAGCCCACCTTTCTTTCCCATTCTGACATTCAGTTTGGAGTTCAGGAGATTGTCTTGACCAGGACCACAACCCTACATGCATTGAAGCAACTGCCATGTGATTGGTTGACTAGATAATCGCATTAATGAGAAATAGAACAGGTGTTCCTAATAATTCTTTAGGTGAGTGTATACATGATTACTGCAGCAATACCCAAGGTGTGACAGCAATCTACCTGTGTGTATTAAGGTGAAATAGAGTGTCAAGCCTGAATCATCTGTTTACGTATATTCTATTCCATACGGTTAAAAAAAAAATTGGGGGGGGGTTCAGTTTAATTAAGCTGCATATATACATGACTATTGCACTCCTCTTGCTAATTCCCATTAATAGATTTCACCTTGCTGGTGGTGCCCATCTTGCCACTGTTGCTGTCTGTCTGCCTACCATCACGTTCTGTATGACTGCATGCTGCGGCCTGCATCATGCCGGTAATGCCTCAATTGTCTGTTTATTTATATTCAGTTTCCACAAGGCAGAAATTTTTCAAAATTTTGGGCGGGTTCACTTTCATGATTCAGCATGTGTACGTGATTACTGCATTAATACTGACATTTTCACACTCCTCTGGCTGATTACCATCTATAGGTCTCGCTTTGCTGGCGGTGCCCCATCTTGCCACTGTTGCTACCTGTGTGCCAACTTTTACGTTCTGTACGGCTGCATGCTGCGGCATGTTACTAATGCCTCCATCGTCTTTTTCCGGGTATTCAGTTTCCATATAGTAATTTTTTTTTTGGGGGGGGCGGGTGCAATTACATAAAGCAGTATATGTATATGATTACTGCCTCAATACCCACATTTTATCACTCCTCAGGCAGATTCCAATAAATAGACCTTGTCTTGCTGGGGGTGACCCATCTTGGCACTGTTGCTGTCTGCCTATCATCATGTTCTTTACAGCTGCTGCTGTGGCCTGTATCATGCCCCTAATGCCACTTTCTAACCATCACTTTCTGTATGGATGCTGATGCTGATGCCTCCATCATGTCGCCATCGCCATCATACCACTGCTGCAACCTGCCGACCATCATCTTCCATAGGACTGCTGCTGTCTCCTTCATGCTGCTGCCTACATGCCAACATGTACCATATGGCTGCTGCTGCAACCGCCGCTGCCTCAGCTGCTGCTGCTCCTCGCTGTTAATCCCTTACTGCCTCAATCAAATCATATTATTAGTGGCATAAACATTAATCGCACAACAGGACCACAGTGGTGCAAAAAAGTTGATATCCCAACTGGACTCCAGTTCAGACACAGAGTAAAAAATGCACCAAAAACCAAGTGAGCTTCTTCTTTATGTTTTTTTTTTTTTTATCAAAGATACTTCACTTTATAGTGCATACAAAAATGACTCATGGTCAAAAGCACATATTTATCACAAAGTCCATACCTAGCAATACAGTCCTGTGTGCATAGGGTCCTTCTGAAGTTCAGCACATGTGGTGCCTAGCAAGCATGTAGCTACGTTTCGGGGGTCCGCCCCCCTTTGTCAAGCACCAAAAGTTTGAGTTGCACCTGAAGATGAGTTTTTGGTGATTCTATTTGGGAAAATTAAACTGGCTTAAAAATCATTGTTTTCCAGTGGCAGATCGTGCTGTCTAATTATGATTAGTGTTGATCACGAATATTCGAATTGCAAATTTTGAACACGAATATCGGCATTTCGAGAATTCGCGAATATTTAGAATATCGCAAAATATATTCCTAATCGTGAATATTCGTTTTTGTTCTAAATAACAGTTTAATGCGCATTTTTATGCAAATTTTCGCAATCAAGAAAATAGTGTCTGGAGATCACGAATTTGAAAATTCTCGAATGTATGGCGAATATTCGTCCAAACATTCGCTAAATATCGCAAATTCGAATATTGCCCCTGCCGCTCATCACTAATTATGATCTTCTGCCGGCAAACTAAGAGTCTGTATGGGGACGAGCGATGGCATTAGTGATCACCCCTCCCCATACTGTGGAGGAGATTTCTGCATGTAATAGCAGTGGTCTCCTCCACTAACGAGCAGGCGATTGCTAAAAATCGCCTGGCATATCACTGTATATAATATAGCCTTAAAGGGGTTGTCTCATCACAGACGATGGGGGCATATCGCTAGTACCGTATATGCTCCCATTGTCTGATAGGTGCAGGTTCCACCGCTGGGACTCAAACCTATATCGAGAGCGGAGCCCTGAAAGTGGTGGAGGGTGCAGCCGACCTCCATTCATTTTCTATTGGAGGCCACCTTAAATAGCAGAGCGCTGGCCCATATAAGTGAATTGGGGTGGTGGCCGTCATGCACGGTGCGCTCCCATTAACTTCTATGGGGAGAAAACTTGGTAGTGGCCAAACCGGAGTCTACCACTTTGTGAGGCTCCGTTCCCGATATAGGTGCGGGTCCCAGCGGTGGGACCTGCACCTATAAGACAATGGGGACATATCCTAGCAATATGCCCCCATTGTCTGAGGTGAGACAATCCCTTTAACTTTGGGAAAAATTTGATATTTTTTTACAATTTGTCATTTGATTTGACACTCTAGAATCTAGATAAACTTACTTTATCTTAAAGGATCAATAAACCAAAAAAAGCACACACAAAAAATCTCCCATCTGCCTTCATCTCCATCTCTCCTGTAATCATGCTTTGCTACATATTACAATTAAGGCAGAATATGATATAAAGACATCTTTTCTATGTGTCCCAGGAGTTCAGCCATGGTTCTCCTCCTTCTTGCTGTTCTGTCTGGCTGCAGCAGGAGCCTCTCCCCACTTCCCTGTTTGCAGTAGGACAGAAGCCTGTTAAAGTCCACCCCTTAGCTAGTCTCTGCCTCCTCACCCAGACAGCAGCATAAAATGAAACAAATCAGCAGCGGATTAACCCCGGTGTTCCCTGCAGAATTTCTAGAAGACACTTTTGTTTCAGGATCATGCAGAAAATCCTGCAGACTGACAAAAAGTTTGAGCCGGATTATCTCCTGTTTACTTGTATCATGTATATGTCTAGGTTTGATGTGACCATAAATTAAATTTGACATATGAAATTGCCTTCTCTAGCGTCTTAGGCTACTTTCACACTCGCGTTTGGTGCGGATCCGTCATGGATCGGCACAAACGCATCCGTTCAGATAATACAACCGCATGCATCCCGTTCAGAACGGATCCGTTTGTATTATCTTTAACATAGCCAAGACTGATCCGTCTTGAACACCATTGAAAGTGAATGGGGGACCGATCCGTTTTCTATTGTGCCATACTTTGTCAATGAAAACGGATCCGTCCCCATTGACTTACAGTGCCTTGCAAGAGTATTCACCCGCCTTGACTTTTTTCGTGTTTTGGTTCCTCACAACCTGGAATTAACATGAATTGTTTGAGGATTTACATCATTTAAAGGGAACCTGTCACCGGGATTTTCTGTATAGAGCTGAGGACATGGGTTGCTAGATGGCCGCTAGCATATCCGCAATATCCAGTCCCCATAGCTCTGTGTGCTTTTATTGTGTAAAAAAAAAAAAAAGAAAAGATTTTATACATATGCAAATTAACCTGAGATGAGTTCTGTCCCTGACTCCTCTCACGTACAGGACTCATCTCAGGTTAATTTCCATATGTATCAAATCGTTGTTTTTTTTTACACAATAAAAGCACACAGAGCTATGGGGACTGGGTATTGCAGATGTGCTAGCGGCCATCTAGCAACCCATGTCCTCAGCTCTATACACAAAATCCCGGTGACAGGTTCCCTTTAATTTACAGAACATGCCCACAACTTTGAAGATGTTTGTTTTTTAATTAATGTGAAGCAAACAACAAATAGGACAAAATAACAGAAAAAGTCAATGTGCATAACTATTCACCCCTCTAACGTCAATACTTTGTAGAGCCAACTTTTGCAGCAATCACAGCTCCGAGTCGCTTTGGATAAGTCTCTATGAGCTTGCCACATCTTACCACTGGGATTTTTGCCCATTCCTCCTTACAAAACTGCTCCAGCTCCTTCAGGTTGGATGTTTGCACTTGTGAACAGCAATCTATAAGTCTGACCACAGATTTCCTATTGGATTGAGATCTGGGCTGTGACTCGGCCATTCCCACACATTTACATGTTTCCTCTTAAACCAGTCAAGTGCTGCTGTAGCAGTGTGTTAGGGGTCATTGTCCTGCTGGAAGGTGAACCTCCGTCCTAGCCTCAGATCACACACAGAGTGGTACAGGTTCTGCTCAAGAATATCCCTGTATTTAGCACCATCCATCTTTCCCTCCACTCTGACCAGTTTCCCAGTCCCGGCTGCTGGAAAAACATCCCCACAGTATGATGCTGCCACCACCATGTCTCACTGTGGGGATGGTGTTCTTTAAGTGTTGGGTTTGTGCCAGACATAGCGTTTTCTTTGATGGCCGAAAAGTTCAATTTTAGTCTCCTCAGACCAGAGCACCTTCCTCCATACATTTTCAGAGTCTCCCACATGCATTTTTGCAAACTCACAATGTGCCTTTTTGTTTTTAGCTGAAAGTAATGGCTTTCTTCTGGCCACTCTGCCATAAAGCCCAACTCTATGGATCGTACGGCTTATTGTCGTCCTATGTACGGATACTCCAGTCTCTGCTGTGGAACTCTGCAGTTCCTGCAGGGTTACCTTAGGTCTCTGTGCTGCCTCTCTGATTAATGCCCTCCTTGCCCTGTTTTGGTGGGCGGCCGTCTCTTGGCAGGTTGTTGTGCCATGTTCTTTCTTTTTGGTTATGATAGATTTGATGGTGCTCCTGGGGATCATCAAAGATTTGGATACTTTTGTATAACCTAACCCTGACTTGTACTTCTCAACAACATTGTCCCTTACTTGTTTGGAGAGTTCCTTGGTCTTCATGGCAGTGTTTGTTTAGTGATGCCTCTTGCTTAGGTGTTGCAGCCTCTGGGGCCTTTCAAAAATGGTGTGTATATGTAATTACAGATCATGTGACACTTAGATTGCACACAGGTGGACATCATTTCACTAATTATGTGACAATTGGTTGAACCAGAGCTTTTTATGGGCTTCCTAACAAAGGGGGTGAATACATACGCACATGCCAATTTTCTGCTTTCTAAACAATAGTTTTATTTATATATTTTTCTTATTTCACTTCACCAACTTAGACTATTGTGTTCTGATCCATCCCATAAAATTTGGATGAACAAAACATTGAACTCAAGGCACTGTACATTGTGTGTCAGGACTGATCAGTTTGGCTCAGTTTTGTCAGACGGACACCAAAACACTGCAGGCAGTGTTTTGGTGTCCGCCTCCAAAGCGGTCCAAAACTGAATGGAAAAGGATCCGCTCAGAATGCATCAGTTTGCCTCCGTTCCGCCTCCATTCCGCTCTGAAGGCGGGGTTTTGGTGTCCGCCTGACGATGCGGGGGCAAACGGATCCGTCCTGACACACAATGTAAGTCAATGGATCTGTTTTCACTGACACAATATGGCACAATAGAAAACGGATCCGTCTCCCATTGACTTTCAGTGGTGTTCAAGACGGATCCGTTTTGGCTATGTTACAGATAATACAAACGGATTCGTTCTGAACGGGATGCATGCGGTTGTATTATCTGAACGGAAGCGTTTGTGCAGAACCATGACGGATCCGCCCCAAACGCGAGTGTGAAAGTAGCCTTAGCTGAAGATTGAGGAATGAAGCCAGGAGCTGTAATGGAGCAGCAGGAGAACAGGTGGGTATGATTTTCCCCAATAGGTACAAAAAGTCCCCGAAGCTGGACAACCTCCTTAATGCCCATATTTCATGCAGGAAGATGCTGGTATTACTAATGGCATATACTACTCGGTGGTAACATTACAGATTTGGCATTGTGGTCCCGGAGATTCAAGCTAAGCTCTGTATGCTAAGAGCAGTAATCCCACAGTTATAGACATTAAGACATACATGTCCTCCTCGTCACGGTCCCTGATTCGGTTTGACGTTTTACATCCAATCTGCTTTACATATTCATTTAAGCCTCTAACGCTAGAGTTTGTTCAATTACATAATGGTATAAGCAAGACTAGCCTGGTACCAATGGAAATCAATATGGATTGTAAGCTGGTAATTGGAGTGACCCCAGAGTGACCAAACAAAACACAATTGGAATATCACATCAGAATGCAAAGGTGAGCCGGGAAACTGAGATAGGTTCTGCAATGATTCAAGTGCTCATTTAATGATAGTACAGGCAGACTCCGGCTCACACATACAAAACGTGCTCATAGAACTCAATGATTATGAAGAACTCCACTCTGAATGCCAATGCACAACATGAATATAATAGAGAGAAAAATCTGAAATCTACCGGTATATATATAAAAAAGGACATATGTATGTATGTTCCGCGATCACTCAAAAACGCAATCATCGTTTTCAACGAAACTTGGTATACACATCCCTTGCTACCTGGAAATAAATCTTGTGGGGGTCTCAGCTCTCTAGAACGTATCGTTCCTGAGATCTCTCTAGAACGTATCGTTCCTGAGATATTCCCAAAAAATGCATTAGCCAATAGAAGCTTGGTCACATGACCCTTATCAGCCAATAGAAGCTTGCAGGTCCTTAGTCTCCACATACACACAGGTTTCCATAACAACCCAGCCATGTTTTACAGTATCACACAGTAATGGATCAGATACACAGCTCAGCAGACAGTATCACATATGGGAAAGGATTAGATACATAGCTCAGCAAAGAGTATCACACAGGATAGGATTAGATACACAGCTCAACAGACAATATCACACATTATATAATTAGATACATAGCTTAGCAGACAGTATCACACAATATAATATTAGATTAGATACACATCTCAGCAGACAGTATAACACGGGATAGGATTAGATACACAGCTCAGCAGACAGTATCACACAACATAAGATTAGATACACAGTAGTGTTGATCGAGCACCAAAGTGCTCAGGTGCTCGGGTGCTTGAGTAGGTCACTTTCGGATGTTCGGGTGCTCTACAGAGCACAATGGAAGTCAATGGGAGAGCCCGAGCATTAAACCAGGCACCCCATGCTTTGAAGAGGGGAGGGTGTCTGGTTCACAGGAAAAGGTCAGAAATTGATGGAAACACCACTGAAATGGTTCGGGAACAGCATGGGGAGGATGTCTGGATGCATCTTGGACTCCCAGGTCGCTGCTGGGAACGATGTTGTCCGAGTAGTACGCCACTTTTACAGACTGACAATAATACGCACCAAACCGAAGATAAAATTGATTTTAGAGGAAAGGAAAAATTGTTAGGAAACATTCTTTCCCGTATATTTACTTGTATATAAAGTGCAAGTGCTGCCAAAAATTACAAGGAAGAGGCACTCCGATACAACCTGTATATCACATAAAGGAGGGCCTCATTCACATTGTGGTACAATTGTTCAGGTAGTGGGACTCCTACACTCATAAAGCCTATGTACTAAGTGAAAGGGCTGCCAAAAATTACAAGGAACCGCCACTCCAATACACCCTTTATTACACATAAAGGAGGGCATCATATACACCCTTGAAAAATTATGATTGATGGCCTGCTGGTGACCCTCAAAAACATTAGGAGCAAGGGCCTGCTGGTGACCTTCTAAAACATTAGGAACGAGGGCTTGCTGCTCATCTGACCATATAAAACATTAGGGGCGAGGGCCTGCTGGTGATCATCTAAAACATTAGGGGTCAGGGTCTGCTGCTGAGCTGACCCTCTAGGAGTGAGGAGTGAGGGCAGCCTAATAAGCATGTTGATATAATGGAGGAGGAGGACGAGAAAAGGAAGATTGAACCATATACCCTTTTTAGTGGTGGAAGGGGTGCATGGGAATACAGTGTATTTAATACACCATAAAAGCCACATTAAAAGTGCCTTTATGTTCAGCCGCTTTCATCTGGTGGAGTAGAGAAGTCAGGGGAAATCCAGGCCTTGTTCATTTTGATAAGAGTCAACCGGTCAGCATTTTCAGTTGACAGGCGGATGCGCTTATCAGTTATTTTGCCTCCAGCAGCACTAAATACCCACTCTGACAAAATGCTGGTGGCAGTGGCAATGATGGTGTAGAGCGCCAATTCGTGCCACATGTCCAGCTTTGACATCCAATAGTTGTAAGGCACAGAGGGATCACTGAGGACGCTGACACGGTCTGCTAAGTACTCCTTCACCATCTTCCAAAACTTTTCCCTCCTTGTGACACTAGGCCATGCATCAGAGTGAGGGTGCTGGCGAGGTGTCATGAAACTGTCCTAGGCCTTGCAGAGTGTTGCCCTGCCTCTGTTGGAACTGCTGTGTGTTCCCCTCATCTCCCCTCCTCGGTTGCCCAACGAACTATGAACTCTGCCATTAGCGTTGTCAGCTAGAAATCTTTGGAGCAATTTTTCCACAAGGACCTTCTGGTATTGCACCATTTTGCTAGTCCTCTGCACCACAGGAATAACATATGAGAAGTACTCTTTGTAACGGGGGTTGAGAAAGGTGAACAACCAGTAATCCATGTTGGCCAAAATGCGTATAACGTGAGGATCACGGGAAAGGCAGCATAACATAAAGTCAGTCATAAGTGCCAGAGTCCCAACAAACAAGACTTTTCTGTCCTCATCGGGAGGATGACTCTCAATCTCCTCTTCCTCCTCTTCAGCCCATCCAAGCTGAACAGATGAAATAAACCTGCAATGGGTACTACCTTCTGTAGCGGAGGCAACAGTCTCCTGATCCTCCTCCATCTCCTCCTCATCATCATCATCCAATTAGCACTGAGAAGACGAACTGAGAGTGATCTGGCTATCAGCCTGTGTACTGTCTTCACCCATTTCCACCACTTCCACATGCAAAGCATCCGCCGTCATTGTGAGCAGAAGTGGGATGGTTAGGCTGATAATAGCGTTATCGCCGCTCACCATCTGTGTTGATTCCTCAAAGTTGCGTAAAACCTCACAGAGATAAGACATCCATGCCCACTCGTCGCTTGTGAAGAGCGGAAGCTGACTGGAAAGGCGACAACCATGTTGCAGCTGGTATTCCACTACTGCCCTCTGCTGCTCACAAAGCCTGGCCAACATGTGGACGTGGAGTTCCAGCGCGTGCTCACGTCGCACAACAGTCGGTGAGCTGGCAATTGCAAGCGCTGCTGCAGCGTTGCCAGATCGGCGGCAGCTGTAGATGACTTTTGGAAATGGTCACACACGCGGCGCACCTTTACCAGTAGCTCAGGCAAATTGGGGTAGGTTTTGAGAGACCGCTGAACACTAAGTTGAAGACCGCTGAACACTAAGTTGAACAGGCGAGCTAGGCATGGTATGTGTGTGAGCTTGCCGAGCTCCAAAGCTGCAACCAAGTTACGGCCATTATCAGACACAACAATGCCTGGTTGTAGGTTGAGTGGCGAGAGCCGCAGCTCAGTCTGGTCCCTTATTCCCTGCCACAGCTCTAAGGCGGTGTGCTGTTTGTCACCTAAGCAAATTAGTTTCAGCACGGCCCGTTGCAGCTTCCCCACTGCTGTGCTACACTGCTTCCAGCTACTGACTGATGTCTGACTGCTGTTGCAAGATGAGAATTCAGAGGTGGAAGCAGAGAAAGAGGTGGAGGAGGGGGGTTAGTAGCCACTAACGTAGGTGGTGGCAGAAATCCTGATGGAAGTAGGGCCCACAATCCTTGGCGTTGGTAGCACCTGTGCCATCCCAGGGTACGACTACGTTCACCCAGTGTGCCGTCAGGGAAATGTAGAGTCCCTGGCCAAAAGAACTTGTCCATGTGTCAGTCGTTAAGTAGACCTTCCCAATAACTGCATTGGTCAGGGCACGGGTGATGTTACAGGACACATGCTGGTATAAAGCGGGGACGGCACACCGGGAAAAATAGTGGCGGCTGGGGACAGCCGCCGCCATCAGGCTGTGGAATGTCTCAGTGTCCACAAGCTTAAATGGCGACATTTCCAAGGCCATTAATTTGGAAAGGTGCTATGGCCTGTGGGTGGGTGGCTGGGTATTTGCGCTTTCGTTCAAAGGCCTAGGGTATGGACATCTGTACACTGCGCTGGGAGACAGAAGTGGGTGTGCTAGCTGATGGTGCTTGCAAAGGTCCAGGTGCAGGGCAGGAGTAATCTGGGCCTGCGTCTTGGACCGGGGATAGGCGAGCACGTAACACAGGGGAATAGGAGGCAGTGGTGTGACCCGCAGACACTGACTGTGGACCCAGGCATTCGGCCTACCTATTAGGGTGCTTTGATGCCATGTGGAGGATCATGCTGGTGGTGGTGAGTTTGCTAGTGTTCACACACCTGCTCATTTTGGTACGGTACAGGTTGCAAATGACAATTCTTTTATCATCCGCACTTTCCTCAAAAAATCACCAGACTGCGGAACACCTACCCCTTGGCAAGGGAGATTTCTGCAAAGGGTTGCTCCGGGGAACAGTTGCGGGCCTGTTTGGTGTTGCCCGCCTTCTCCCTCTTGCCACCCCACTGCCTCTTCCAGCCTGTTGCGGTGCTGCAGATCCCTCCCCCTCTGTACTTTTGTCCTTGCTCGGCTTGCCACCTTCCCAGGTTGGGTCAGTGATTTCATCATCCAGCACCTCCTCTTCCATTTCCTCACTCTAGTTATCCTCCTGACTTGTTGACCTAACAACAACCTCACTTATTGACAACTTTGTCTCATCCTCATCATGAACCTCTTGAGACACTAATTGCCGTTGACTTATTGGCAACTGTGTCTCATCATCATCATCCACCTCGTAAAACACTAATTGCCGTTCCCCACCGTCATCTTCTTCTGACTGTGGATGCTCAAGAGTTTGGGAATGAGTACACAAGATCTCGTTATGTCCCTCTTCAAGTGGGCTTTGCGAGAGGCCAAAATCAAGGAATGGCTCTGAAAAGAGCTCCTTGGAAGATCAGAGTGTGGGATTACTTGTTTGCCAAGACTCTCCATGGCGGGAGGAAGGAGTATCAGGGTGAAGATTCTGTTGAACAGACTCTTTGCGATTAAGACTGGACTGTAGATGACAGGGTGGTGCTTAACTTACTGGAAGCATTATCTGCTGCAATCCAACCTACCACCTGGTCGCACTGGTCTGACTTCGAGAGTAGTGTCCAGCGCTGCCCTGCAAACTCTGACATGAAGCTAGGTATCGTGGATGAGTGCGTTTCTTGTGCTCTGGCAGCAGGCACAGTTTCACCACGCCCAGGGCCACTGCCTCTGCGTGCACCATCAGCAGCACAGCCTTTTCCCCATCCCTTACTGCTCACCTTTAGCATATTAAATGGTATATATACTTGCAAGTATGTCACATGTACAGTAGCGCAGGTTTTGTAAGTGTAAGCACAAATAAAGTACACGGAATGTCACAGATATTTAAAAGGACTTTGGGGTCTCTAACACCTTTCACCAGTAAACCCTGCCTAAAAAAAAAACGATTTCTGTCCCTACACTATCTGTCCCTTCTGCTGCAGCTCTCCCTGACTAAGACTGAGCCGAACCACGTGTCATCGGGTGCTATATAGCACCTGATGACGCGTTCCGGCCAGCCAATCACTGTAATGCCAGTAACCAACATGGCTACGGCATTACAGTGAGGGCCAGTACTTCCCCGCACATTTATTGGCTGCGTAGCGGGGAGGAGACTTGAGCTTTGCGCTCGAGCACACCCGGTGTTTGGCCAAACACCGCAATGTGCCGAGCATCGCGATGCTCAAGTCAAAATGGTGTTCGGCTGATTGTTCGCCCAACACTAATACACAGCTCAGCAGACAGTATCACACATGTCGCAGCATGTTACATGTCGCAGTGCGACACCATAGGTTATCATTATAAAAATTGTTGAGACAAAATGTCGTGTGACACATTTCGTCGTGTAGCCCTAGCATTATAGGGGCAGGGCGCTGTGGATGTCACTGTTAAAGGGGCAGGAAACTGTGGAGGTCACTGTTAAAGGGGTGTGTGCTGTGGAGGTCACTGAAAAAGGGGCGGGCACTGTGGAGGTCACTGTTTAAGAGGCGTTCATTGTGGATGTTACTGTTAAGGGGGCAAGCCGCTGTGGAGGTCTCTATTAAAGGGGCAGACACTGTGGCGGTCTCTGTTAAAGGGGCAGGGGCCACTATTATAGGGGCAACTGCTGTGGAAGTCACTGTTAAGGCAGCAGGGTACTGTGAGGTCACTGTTAAGGGAGGGAGGTGCTGTGAAACTCACTGTTAAAGGGGCGGACTGCTGTGAAGGTCAAAGTTAAGGGGATGGGCTGCTGTGGAGGTCCCATTTTAAAGTGACAGGGCACTGTGGGGGGGGGGGTCAGTGTTAAGGATTGGGGGACTGTGGCGATCACTGTTATGGGGGATACTTTCGATATCTTTTAATAACACACACAAACATTAAATGAAATAGATGAAATATACCCGTGCGAAGCGGATCCTTCTGCTAGTTGATAAATATTTTAAATGGGTTGTCTCATGAAGACAGCTGTGCCCATAGGCTCTATTAGGGTGTGCTCTCTAGACTCTGAACCAGAATGGAGAGCTGCTCTGTATCATTCTGTATTACATGGACGGCCATTGCTCTGAATGGTCACCATGTAATACTACCCATTCCCTGTAGGGGCGACTGTAGAGGAAATGCTTGGTCAGCTGCAGCTTTCCCTTGATCACTATGACGGCCGCATTCTGCATGGGGTTGTCGCTAATCATTCTGAATGGGGTTGTCGCTAATGAGACAACCTCTTTACGTCTATGCAAGGCAATGTATGCAGCATTCAGAAGTGGAGTGAAAAGTGTTTGTTAGATGTAGCAGAGCTGAAGTAGCACAAGTCATGTTGTCAATGACAGATGCGGCAACATTGAATTTGCCATTAGATATCACAGCCCACTAAATTTTATCACCGGGTTGTTAGAAACACATTGTGCTGAGATCAGCCCAAACAAATCAAAATCTAAACACTCCACAAAAAATGGAACTAAACACCTCCATATAGAAACATAGAAAGTCTTTATTAAGTATACATTAAACAGTACTTGTAACATATATAAAATCAGCAGTAAGGAAGCGGGAAACCTTCAGTGAGGAGCAAAAAAGCCCTAGAGGGGGCTGAGGGGTCGGCACGCAGGGGCGCACAGAGTTACAGAAAAACCACACAGAAAGCCGACATAAAGTAATGCAAGCCTAGGGCATTAAGGTCCAATAGTAAGGCAGGACAACAGTTTACTGGCGAAACCACGTCGGGGGAGGCGACTGAGGGATCCACACGCATCTTGGGGTATTTATCTCTACTAACTTCCACACATAGCCTGTTATCCTGCCTTACTATTTGGACCTTAGTTCAATTTTTTGTGGACTATTTGATATCACAGACAAAGGAGTCGGTCCTACTGCTTGGACCGGCACCTATCAAACCTATGCCGAGGTAGGAATACCCATTTAATGTAAAATCCAGTTTTACAACCAAGAGGCAGGTAACCAGCCAGCATTAAAGAGTTAAATGACAAATTCAGCTGCGTTTCATTAGTACCAGTTGTGAACATTTCACCCCAAGCCGCATGCATTTATCTCCTTACGTGTCAAGAGAGACCTTCGCGCCAGCCTTTTACATGTAAAGTTTCACTACTTGTCATCTGCCTTCGTGATGGTCCTTAGACACTCATTGCTGGAGTGTGAAAATGATAACTGCCTTAGAATCGGAAGTGACTATGATACAGAAGGAGCAACATTGTGCTTAATCCTTTCTAAAATCAATCAAAACCCTGCAGAAAAGACGGCTGCTGGTGGCATCTTGTAGCTTGCGGCACTGTTGGAATAGTCTGGGTTACTTGACAATGAAGATGAAGAGATCAGTCAAGATATACACTTGGCTATGTTCACATTGGCCTTGTTGCTTCTATTTGCAATGCTAGCTGGTTGGTTGTGCTGTTGACATCTATGGATGAGGTCTAGGTGCTCAAGACTTCCATACACAATTGTTGGGCAAACCTGTCATTTTCTGCGGGGTCGGCCGACAATCTAATGTGTATTGGGAGCTCGTCCTGACTAAACTTCAACACCCGATCATTTTCTACTCCTGGGATATAGAAAGGGGCGGACTGGGAACTAAAAGTGGCCCTGGAAAAAACGTTTAAGTGGCCCCAAGTTACAGATGGGTACAAACTGACAGAAGACGGGGCAAAATAATTAGGCAGGGCCAACAGAAGTAGGCAGGGCCAGCAAGACCATAGTGAGGCACAAAATACTGCCACTTACACCACACTATTCAACTGTGTCACTGTCCTGAGGAGGTCA
Source organism: Bufo gargarizans (assembly GCF_014858855.1). Classification (NCBI taxonomy): domain Eukaryota; kingdom Metazoa; phylum Chordata; class Amphibia; order Anura; family Bufonidae; genus Bufo; species Bufo gargarizans. The sequence continues at coordinate 273,035,686 of NC_058083.1, forward strand.
ATACACTAGAATTCAGGAGAGCTCCTGTTGGCCAGGTGCTAATAGAGAATCAGTTTATTATGAACCTGGTTGGCGGCCGCGAGGAGTGCTTGGGTGGCCCTCCTAAGCATTGGCCCACCGTGAAATTTCCCTGTAGGGTCTATGGTCAATCATGACTAAGAACAGGATTGTTCGAAATGTGTAAATGTGTGCGAGTGGGAGAAGGTGCCACTAGATGTGTTTCTTTATACTGTATTGGTGGAAATAAAGACCAGACCTAAACATCTAAATCAGTGCTGGATTTCAGTTTTTTTTTATGTGGATATACAAGGACTTACTTTGGTCGTTCCGTGCACTTATCACAGGATAGCTACGGGTGAGCTGGACATTTTTTCTATTATATGGTCAATCCACCCCCTCCAGTGGTGTTTGGCAACAGATTTCTACTTCCTCCCCAAATGTGTTTGGAGTAGCTGAGTATCTGGGGGAATCGAGGAGTAATAGCTGTGGTTTTTTAGATAGCTTGCTATATCTTGCTTAAAAAAAAAATGGTGCCCCCCATTTCACAATTTTTTGCTGCTTTTAATAAGTGGGTGGGAAAAATGGGCATGGTTAGTTGGGTGAGTTGGCACACTCCCGATTTATCAAATGTGACTTTATAATTAAAAGTCAATCCATTAGGGGAATGGCATAAACACCGGAGTAACGGTCTGTAGACAAAAATTTTATATTTCAAGAATGCACTTAATACTGTAATTTATCAAACGTTTGTTGTACTTGCCACAAATTAAAGCAAAAATGACTTGAAAAATTCCCTTCATGATAAATCTGTGCAGCAACAAGAAAGACTATAAGCTGTGTGCTAAGGTCACCTGCACGCATTGCGGAATATGTGCGTTTTTTCCAAGCAAATCATGTGCTGAAAAAACACAGTGTAGTACAATATCAGCAAATTGTAAGAGATTACACTAATCTCAAATGCATTATGCAGAATTTTCTGTGCAGAATTTGACCTGCTGTGTGGATTTCCAAATCTGCAGCATGTCAATTATGTTTGCTGTTTTAGCTGTGGATTTCACCCCTTGCCAATGAAGGGCGAGATCTGAGACAAATCTGCATCAAATCTGCACCAAAAGACCCTGTTAGAGATTGCGGGTATGCTGCAGAAACACACATAAATCTGCATGAATTTCCGTGCGTTCCCCCGCACTCGTGTGCAGGTACCCTAACTGTCTAGGAGGAGGACGCTTTTTATTAGCCAAGGGATATTGGATGAAAGTGAATTTCCACTTTTTATCATCTTGCTGTTTATAGGTCTAAAGTTCTGCTCTGGTTAAAACGGGTTGGGTCATCTGGGATTTTGATGGCATATCGCAAGGATATTCCATCAAAGTCAGATTGGTGCAGGTTCCACCTCTCTCCAAAACAGGACCTCTGAAGTGAGTGGAAAGCAGCCGTGCAAATGCAGCCACGGCTCCATTCACTTCTATTGGAATACCAACGCTCGGCTTTTTTTCAGCAGTCCCATAGAAATGAATGGAGGGTGGCTGTGCATCTGGGGCTCCCGCTCTGGAGATAGGTTCAGGTCCCAGAGGTAAAACCCACACCTATCTGACATTGGAGGTATATCCTAGAGATCAAAGCCACCTATGTCTCAGATGAGGAACCCCTTTTAATTTCTCAATACCTTTATAGCGGCCAGAGATTTCAGGGCTCTCACACGCGGTCCAAAACAGATCAGTTTTTGCCGTAATGCATTCTGAATGGATAAGGATTCGTTCAGAACGCATCAGTTTGCCTCCGTTCCGCCTCCATTCCGCTCTGGAGGCGGACACCAAAACGATGCTTTAAGCATTTTGGTGTTCGTCTGACGATGCGGAGGCAAACGGACACACAATGTAAGTTAATGGGGACGGTTCTGTTTTCACTGACACAATAGAAAACGGATCTGCCCCCACTGACTTTCAATGGTGTTCTAGACGGATCCGTTTTGGCAATGTTAAAGATAATGTAAACTGATCCGTTCTGAACGGATGCATGCGGTTGGATTATCGGCGCGGATCCGTCTGTGCAGATCAATGACGGATCTGCACCAAAAACGAATGTAAAAGTAGCCTTAGATAAATGGTTCTTGTCATAAACTTACCTCTCCATCCTCAGCACGGCTAAAGCGAGAGGCGCGTTACTGATCTACGACCCTTGGTGACCCGACAGCATCTTTAGCAACAGGATGCAATGCTCTGTTTCTCCCTGCAGCGGGCGTGTACTGGGGGAGATTAGCTGTGGGCTGATTGCTCAGCTGCTCTATTGGTGCTCCGAGTCATGGACCTATCAAGTTCTGATCCAGGGACTCAGCTCTCTTACAGGCCATACACCACTGCCAGTGATAGTCTTGTTTGGGCACACTAGCTAGTTTCCTGGTTCTTGTTCCTGTGCTGATAAGGATTGCTTGTGTTTTTTGACCTTGGCTCGTCTTTTAACCACTCTCTGTCTCTCATCTTTGTACTGTGTTGTCCTCCTGGTTCTGACCCATTTACGTACGACTCTGTCTTTGTGTTGTTTGTCTCTAGGTTTTTGTCTGTCTTTGTGCCTTAGTAGCATAGGTACTGTTAACCAGTTGTGGTCCTGCTACCTAGGGTTAGCACTGCAAGTAGTTAGAGATAGCGGGCTGAGTTCTAGGTTAGGGTTAGCTGTCTGTGTCTGTCCCTACCTACAGGCATTACAGTTCCAAATCGCTTGCATAGAGTTAAAAGATAGTGTATGTCATGGCGGGGAGTGGGGGAAACCCCCCCCCCCCCACCGTGCGGTGTCAAAGGGTAAAAGGGAATCAGCCTGGCCAAAAGGAGTAATAAGGGAGCAGGTCACCTCCTACAGCATCCCTAATCCTCTCCCTGACTCCTCACCGTATGAGTGGACCCCGATGGTAGGACGACTCATACTCTGGATTCCTAGAGACCCTAAGTCACCCTGGTAATCCCTCACCAAGGAGCAAGGAAGAGACGACCTGTTCATCCCAGTAATGGAGGAACTTGAGTTTCTATCTGAGGCCAGGCTGCAAGGAGAGGGGAACACATACAGCATATGGAGATGGCAGGTAAGCAAAACCAATAACACACTTACCTGCCACAGACACACTGACTGAAACCTGTGCACAAGTGCTGCTGTCCACACTAACATTAAAGGACACAGCACAAACTACAACCTCACAGTAACCCAGGAGACCCATAGCTGCAATAACATGAGACAGGGGAATGTCTAGTAAACAAGCTGGACACCAAACACCACCAGACATGTAACACCAAACTAGACATACAAACACCCTGAACATAACCCACTCCATACAAATAAGGACAGGAAGGGAAGGAGACACCTGGATAACATTGGACATCTGGAACACCCTGGACTGGAGCAGAGCTCCAGCACCAACAACAGCTGAAGTACAACCGACTCCAGCCAGGAAACCACAGAAGATATAAGGAAGTGACCACACCCAGTCAGGGATTTAACCCTTACAGCACCAGACAGAGGGAGGCTACAACTTAAAGGGGAAGTGCGCACACAAGCATACCAAAAACGTTACCACTGGCAACAGCATGCGTGGCAACCATGTCACGGCAATCACCCAGAAGGCCAAGACACTGTCACCGCATGCTCTCACAGCAACAAGTTGCCGCGGGCACCCGCAAGTGTGGCAACAGTGTCACAGTGTACACCATAGGCCGTGACAGTGTACTATCTACAGCCGCCACTAGAGGGAGCTTGCTGTATACTGAAAATAGAGTTCTGATTGCTATACATATACAGTAAAAAAAAAATCTGCACAGAATTGTGAACCTATTTACATAAAAAAAAAACGAAATGGTATTCAAGTGTGAACGTTGTCACATGATATATAAATACTTTAATGAAAACCTCAACTTATACAAAAGGACGAGTAATAATGCAAACATAGTCACTGGAATTTTTCAAATATGTGCATAAACCATTTGGTATATTTATATGGTAATACACCTGAGAAGCTAGAACAATGATTTATGTAGAACGTAGCTTTGTGTTTGACTAACGTCCCATGACGGAAATATTTACTTTCTATGCACACATACTCTGGGCTGAAATAATTGCAAGTATAATATCCTATGATGCTTCCCATACTAGAATGAGGTATGGGATACATAGAAATATATTATGGTGTCATATTGTCCACAATAGCCTGAAAATAGACATCATCTGGATTCTTCATTAGTGGAGTTGAAGGTACTTAACAGATATCAAGGTGAAATACTGGTTAATACAGACAACCATAGCCGTATTGTCTCATGGGACCCCAACTTGCAGCCTAGGTATTGACTCAATATACTGCACTATGGAGAATTAAAGGGGTATTCCAGTGCAAACAAATTGTTAAAAAAATAAACAAGCTTGTACTCACCTTACGTCAAGATTTTACACTCTTTAGAAACAATAAGGCTAACCGCAAAGCTGGTGGTTTATGTCTGCAATGTCAGATTGGCTGTAGACCTTACAGGGACATTTCCTGGTGAGACGATGCCCAGGGAGCCTTCTTCATGGCCGACCAGTGGAAGTTTTTGGGGATGTATTTTGTGCTGCTGGCAGTATTTTGTGATGAACCGTGGTATTTGGTTCTGTTGTGGTGGTATAATGTGCCACAATATGGTATTGCTGGCCCTGACTTCCATCAATTTGGACTGGACTGCAAAACGGGAACGGGGCCACTTTTAGCATTTTTTCCAGGACCACTTTAAGTTCCCACTCCACCCTGTATGTCTTTATGATAGGAGTGATATGAAAGTAAGTGTGAAAAATATCGGGGAACAAAACATCAGGTAAAGAATGGTAAGTAGAGTTTTTTTTATAATTATTTTTATTGGGTATAGAAATAACGCATTTCTGGGCTGGATAGACCCCTTTGTCAGAACTAGGGATGAGCGAATCGACTTCGGATGAAACATGTGAAGTCGATTCGCATAAAACTTTGTTCTAATACTGTACAGAGCAGGAGCTCTGTACAGTACTAGAATGTATTGGCTCTGATGAGCCAAAGTTTTTGCTTTGCGAAGTCTCGCAAGACTTTGCGCAATAACTTAATAAATTAATTTATACTGTAAAAAAACATTTCCTGAACTCGGTTTCGGTTCCAAGGTACCACTTGTATTAGAACAAAGTTTTATGCAAAACATCCAAAGTCGATTAGCTCATCCCTAGTTAGCATTTCACAAATATGAGGGGTCTGTCTAGCCCCAAACACATTATTTCTATACTCAATAAAAAAAATATATATATATATACTTACCGATCACTATCGATCATGACCTGATGTTTTGTCCCCTGATACGAGCAGTGCCCCTGTTTCTTCTTCTCCTTAAAGCCATTACTGAAGACATAACCCTTACAGTCATTCAAAGATAGACCCATTCTTCACACTTATTTAATTCCATGTATAAGTTGCCAAAATACCTCTTAACCCCCTTAGTGACCATGCACATTTTTAAAAAATTGCATTCCAAGAGCTATAACTTTCTTGTTTTTTCTTCAATGTACTTGTATGAGGTCTTATTTTTTGCAGGACAAGTTATAGTTTTTAATTCACCATTTTAAGTACATGTAATGATTGATTAAAGCAAGCTAAAACCCCCTTTGTTTACCTCAGTAAAAAGACGTATTAGTGGTCACTAAGTGGTAATCGGACACTGCAAAGTATGACAGACTATAACAGAATATATAACTGAATAACAGAATATAATGTTGGTGACTGTTCTAAATCACTAACAGATACTCTTTTACCTTCTTACAGTTGTTCCTCAGCAAATTATAACTACATGAGATGTACCACTGTATTACAAATCTTTAACAACTACATTGTATTACCTGAGTTTTCCGCTCGGGTGCAATGCGTGACTTGAACGCATAGCACCCGCATTGAATCCGGACCCATTCATTTCGATGGGTCTGTGTACATGAGCGTTTTTTTATATGCAAAAACGCAGCATATTCTATATTTTGCGTTTTTCACGCAGCCCTTCTCAAAGAGAAGTGAATGGGGCTTCAGTGAAAAACGCATTGCATGCGGAAGCAATGCGTTTTTCACTGATGGTTGCTAGGAGATGTTGTTTGTAAACCTTCTGTTTTTTATCACGTGCGTGAAAAACGCATCAAAACACATTGCATCTTTGCGGAAAACTCTGAACAACTGAATGCAATCGCAAACAAAACTGACTGAACTTGCTTGCAAAATGGTGCGAGTTTCACTGAACGCATCCAGAGCCAATCCGTCACGCTCGTGTGAAAGAGGCCCTACTGTGTGCTCTGCAAAATTCCTTTCACATGGGCGAGAATTCCGCACGGGTACAATGCGTGAGGTGAACGCATTGCACCCGCACTGAATCCGGACCCATTCACTTCAACGGGGCTGTTCAGATGAGCGGTGATTTTCACGCATCACTTGTGCCTCGCGTGAAAATCGCAGCATGTTCTATATTCTGCGTTTTTCACGCAACGCAGGCCCCATAGAAATGAATAGGTCTGCGTGAAAATCTGAACATCGGAACACAATCACAGTCAAAACTCACTGCAATTGCGTGCCTACTTGCGCGGGTTTCCCGCAATGCACACGCGACGCATCCGGAGCAAATTCGGGACGCCCATGTGAAAGAGGCCTTAGTCTTAGAATAATACTCCTTCTTCGCAATTGCTGCAACTTGATCCAGGTGGAAGCGAGATTGAATTATGGGTAGGAAATGCAAGTGGGTCTTCTAGTTGAGTTTTAATCCCTTCTGGATCCTTTAAGTATATGCCAAAATCAGAAAACGGACAGACTGTCAATAGCGTTTGGCTACGTAGACTGGCGATGCTCTGCATTCCCTGTGAACATGCTGTGTACCCTCAACCCCTGTAATGTAATGTAGCCCTGATCTATACGTGTACTGCACACCCCGCTATCACGATACGTTCTCTTCTCTTCCCTAATGTCTATGACTACTTCAGCTTTTTTTTTTCAATTTCAATTTCTTTTTCAAGTAGAGCTGAGTACGAGAAACATGAGATTATGTAGCGCATTTACAATTCTAATGTCAGGGGTCATTAATCATTGTCGTGTTTATCTGCGAGGCACAATATTTACATGCAGTTGGTCTCCGGGAAGAGGAATCCATTTTGAAATTCTAATGTGTGATTTATTCACCTCATTCCATGACTGACATTATTATAAGCATCAAAAAATTATCGGAGAGAGTATCATTTCCATGTGTTATTCTCTGCACATTGGCCATAATTCCAGTATAGAGGGCCTCCAAATTCAGATTATGAGAGTTTGCACAGAAAATGGTATAAACATATTTTTTATGTCCAAGCTGATTGAGGAAAGGCACAATGAGGGCTTATTTAATAAAGGTCACAGCTCTATTCAGACTGAATTGGTCATTACCATCATACTAAAGCTCTTTGTGCAAACAATACATAAATGATAGGAGAACTAATTGGCTGAAAGTACAGAATCGGTAGGATAAGCTTTTGTTTACATCATGGGTATATGTACCATAGAGGAAGCTTTTGTGGCTCATGAAAAAGGGGTCGATTTCAGGTTGGTTTTGTTCCCATTATAAAGGGTAGTTACAGCCCACGTAGTGATGTGTTCTGCAAGCGTGTTTCAGTATCAAAGAATGACCTAATGGAAATTGGAAGATTTCTCTTTGACGACCTGATTTCGATCATTTTTCCAGATGATCCTCTACTTGTGCTTGTGTGACTTCATGTCATGGTCATAGGGAGCTTGGAAAAAAAAAGACGGGGAGAGTACATCCATGAACCCAGAAGCAGTTATGGAAAATGACTTCCAGTCATGGACTAAGCCTGGCCATGCACAAAAGATTAGATAGCTGTTGGCCAAATGCTCATTTAGTCTACAGTTATTCCGCCTTACAACCCATACACATGGATGCTTGGCTGAACCAAGCATACTGTATATGTCATCTGAATGGGCAGAATGGAGTAAATTGTTGCCATACACTTCTTGTGGTGGCTTTCTGCCTTGAAAAACAAAAGGACTGGGCATGTTGACATGAAACTGTCTGACATCTTCTGTCTGGGGGATCTCAGGAGGCCTCTATCCACATTAGATGGTCCTAAGTAGTTGGTTTCAGCCAACATTATTTTAATGTGTATGGTCATCCTAAGGTGAGAGGATATTTGCTTTAACCTGGCATATGAATGAGATAAGTATAAAGAAAAGTGGTAATCTGACTTGTATTAGATTGGCTGAGGCTTTTTTAGGTCATGTCTAGTATTAAATCTGATCCCCATAAACTTGAATTGGTCTAAGTCAATACCAGACACAGCCAATGGACTATAATGTTGCTGTCAGTGGGAAAAAAGAGATGGGACTTTTTTACAGATTAATCTGTTCTAAGTGATTTTCCCAAAATACAAACACCCACAGGGTAGGGGATAAGTATCTATTGGGTAGGGGTCTGACCACTAAGACCTTCCATGATCATAAAAATTTGGGTCCCATGTGCAACTGTTCCATAGACAGTGAATAAAGTGACCGCACACATGCTTAATCTACCACTCCACTCATGTGGTGATACAGGACCCCCCTCTCTCAAGATCAGTGGAGGTTCCAGGGATTCGTCCCCCATTGATAATCTATAATTATCCCCTATCTACAGAATAGAGAATATGTTTGCATTGTGGAAAAACCTTCTTAAGGCAAGTCCACGTTGAATTCTTCCATCCAGCTACTTCTTTGGTGGAATAATCCTCTCTTAATAACATGTCTCTGAGGAGCCTCTTGTCTACAATGACTGACGCTTGTCCTCAGCCAGACACTATTGATATTTGTTTCACGTTCATTGCTCGACAATGGATGTCGATAATTGAGGGTCCTATTAAAAGAAGATCCTTAATGACCATTTTCCTTTGATGAATGGACAAGTAATTTTGCCCCCATTATTGAACAGCAATTGCTGCTTCAGATCAAAGAGAGATGGTGAATGATCGTTGAGGGACTAGTATCTAAGTTAGCATTAGTACACGACTGACGCGAAATGGCCTGTGGACAGACAACGCTTGTTGTGTGGCAGAAGATTCTAATGATGTATTGTCAAATGATTATTTTAATGTCACATAATTACCTGGAAATAATTAAGGCTAGGTTTACACTTGTTTTAAAATACTAAATTTGACATATGTGATTATCATAAATGATGCTGCTTTGTTCATTAGTGATGGATAATCATTGCCTATTAGAAAGTTCCTTTGAAGATAAACAGATCACAATGTCCCCGTAGTGAGACCCTTCAGCAATCAACTGTAATTAGCAGCCAAGTAAAAGTTCAATTTCCCTGCAGCGCCACCACAGGGGAAGTGAAGCATTATCCAGTGCCCATTGAAATCATTGGGTTGTCTATGTATTGTAGGACAGGACAGGTCCTCAAGAGGCTTACTCTGTGCCAAATAGATGAGGATCCTGAAGACAGCAGAAGACTACTTTCTATTAATGAAGAATCCTCTAATGGAGCATGTGGCAATGGGTTTTCTAAAGGTGCAACATCTTTAAACTAGCTGTTTTACTATTAAGTGCCATGGTGCCTTTACAGTAATGACTTATATTGACACAGTATCATAGTCCTTAGGGATATACAGTAATGTCTAATGCCTAAGGCACTCCTCAAGTATCAGAATATAGTGCTGACAAATGATATAGATTAAAATACAATGGCCACATTTGCTAATTTAAAGGGGTTGTGTCACTTCAGCAAATTACATTTATCATGTAGAGAAAATTAATGCAAGGCGCTTACTAATCAATAATGTTTTCTGGACCTTCATTATCCATATTGTGGCTGAAAACCCAACATCCCTCCCTACTAGTTTTGGGAGAGCATGCTCGGCCGAACACAAATTTTACTCGAGTATCGCGATGTTCGGCACATCATGGTGTACGGCCGAATACCGCGTATGCTTGAGCAAGATGCTTGAGTCTCCTCCCCACACGGTTGTTGCCTGCTACCCAGCCAATAAACATGCAGGAAAGTACTGCCATTCACTGTAATGCCGTAGCCATGTTGGCTACTGGCATTACAGTGATTGGCTGGCCGGAACGCGTCATCGGGTGCTATATAGCACCCGATAACACGTGTTCGGCTCACTCTTAGTCAAGGAGAGCTGGAGAGCAGAAAGGAAAGATAGTGTAGGGAGTGAAATAGGAATATTTTAGCTTTTATACTTGTTATAGACCCAAAAGTCCATTTAAGGACTATTGTTGTGTGTGGCAGCAATATGTATATATATATTTAGCGCAACTTGCGCTAAATTGCTAAAACTTATTAGAGACTCAAAAGTCCTTTTAAGGACTATAGTTGTATCTGGCAGCTATATATATTTTTAGCGCAACCTGCGCTAAATAGCTTGCAATTGTTTGGCCGCTGCAGACAGCAACATTATCTGCGCTACATCTCCTGTGTAACGTGTGCGCAACCTAAAAATATCTGTGACATCCAATGCACTTTTTCCGTAGACGGTGCCCGCTGCGGACAGTTACATTATCTGCGCTACATCTCCTGTATAACGTTTGCGTATCCAAAATATCAGTGACCTTCAGTCAATTTTTTTTGCTGCTGGTGGCAGTGACATTACTTGCGCTATACCTCCTGTTTAACGTGTGACCATCCTAAATATCAGTGACATTCATTCAGTGTAATTTTTTATTAGGCAGTGGTTACAGCAAAATTACTTGTGCTATACTTCCTGTTTACCGTGTGCGCATCCTAAATATCAGTGACATTCACTCAGTGTCATTTTTTATTAGACAGGTTGACAGTGACATTACTTGCGCTATACCTCCTGTTTAACGTGTGCGTATCCTAAAAATATCTGTGACATTCTGTGTACTTTATTTGCACATTCACTTACAAAACCTGCGCTACTGTACGTGTGACATACTTGCAAGCATATATAACATTTAATATGCGCAAGGCAAGCAGTAAGGGATGGGGAAGTGGCCGTGCTGCTGATGGTGCACACAGAGGCCATGGCCCTGGGCGCGGTGAAACTGTGCCTGCTGCCAGAGCAAAAGAAGCACACTCATCCACGATACCTAGCTTTATGTCCCAGTTTGCAGGGTGGCCCAGGACACCACTCTCGAAGTCACACCAGTGCGACCAGGTGGTCAGTTGGATTGCAGCAGATAATTCTTCCAGTTGATTAAACACCAACCTGTCTTCCACAAAGTACTGTCTCACTAGCCAAGAGTCTAATCAACACAATCCTCACCCTGATACTCCTTCGACCCACCATGGAGAGTCTTGGTAAACAAGTGATTCCAAACTCGGATATTCCGAGGAGCTCTTTTCATCGCCATTCCTTAATTTGGGCCTGTTGCCAAGCCCGCTTGAAGAGGGACATGAGGAAATCTTGTGCCCTGATTCCCAAACTCTGGAGCATCTACAGTAAAAAGAAGATGTTGGTGGGTAATGGAAATTTGTGTTTAATGAGGTGGATGATGATGATGAGACACAGTTGTCAATAACTAAGGTTGTTATTAGTTCAACAAGTCAGGAGGATGACCAGAGTGAGGAAGTGGAAGAGGAGGTGCTGGACGATGAAGTGACTGACCCAACCTGGGAAGGTGGCAAGCCAAGCGAAGACAGCAGTACAGAGGGGGGGGGATCTGTACCACCACAACAGGCTGGAAGAGGCAGTCGGGTGGCAAAAGGGAGAAGGTGGGCCACACCAAACAGGCCCGCAACTAATCCCGGTAGGTGTTCAGCAGTCTAGAGCTTTTTTGTGGAAAGTGTGAACAATAAAAGAATTGTCATTTGCACCCTATACAGTACTAAAATGAGCAGGGGTGTGAACACTAGCAACCTCACAGCAACCAGCAAGATCCGCCACATGGAATCAAAGCACCCTAATAGGTGGGCCAAATGCCTGGGTCCATAACCAGTGTCTGCAGGTTACACCACTGCCTCATTTTCCCCTGTGTTAAGTGCTGGCCAATCCCCTGTTTAAGACGCAGGCCCGGATGCCTCACACCATGCACCAGGACCTTCACAAGCACCATTAGCTAGCACATGCAGTTCTCTGTCCCAGTGAAGCGTACAGATGTTTATACCCCAGGCCTCAGCCACCCATCCACAGACCATAGCACTAAATGCTCACCTTTCCAAATTGCTGGCCATGGAAATGTTGCCATTTAGGCTTGTGGACACTGAGGAATTCCACAGCCTGATGACTCTGTCCCAAGCCGCCAATATTTTTCATGGTGTGCAGTCCCAGCCTTACACCACCATGTGTCCCATAACATTACCCGTGCCCTGACCAACGCAGTTATTGGGAAGGTCCACTTAATGACTGACACATGGACAAGTGCTTTTGGCCAGGGACACTACATTTTCCTGAGGGCACACTGGGTGAACGTTGTGTAAGCTGGGAGAGAGTCTACCCTGGGATGGCACAGGTGATACCGACACAAAGGATTGCGGGATCTACTTCCATCAGGGTCTTTGCCACCATCTACGTTAGTGGCTGAAACCCCCCCTTCTACTCCTTTGCCTCCTCCTCCACTTCCACCTCTGAATTATTATCTTGCAGCACCAGTCAGACATCAGTCAGTAGCTGGAAGCAGTGTAGCACAGCAGTGGGGAAGTGGCAACAGGCCGTGCTTAAACTGATCTGCTTAGGTAACAAACAGCACACCGCCACAGAGCTGTGACAGGGGATAAGAGACCAGAATGAGCTGTGGCTCTCGCCAGTTAACCTAGAACCAGGCATAGTTGTGTCTGGTAATGGCTGTAACATGGTTGTCGCCTTTTCAGTCAGCTTCCGCTCTTCACAAGCGATGAGTGGGCATTGATGTCTTACCTCTGTGAGGTTCTATGCAATTTTGAGGAATCAACACAGATGGTGAGTGGCGATAATGCTATTATCAGCGTAACCATCCCACTTCTATATCCACTCAAACGCTTGCTGCTCACAATTAAGGGGGACACTTTGCATGTGGAAGAGGTGGAAATGGGGGAAGACAGTACACAGGGTGATAGCCAGACCACCCCTTGTCCGCAAATTGGATGATGAGGAGGAGGAGCAGGACACGGTTGCCTCTGCTACAATAGGTAGTACCCATAGCAGATTTATTCCATCTGCCCAGCATAGATGGGCCAAAGAGGAGGAAGAGAATGAGGAGATTGAGAGTCATCCTCCTGATGAGGACAGCAAACTCTTGTCTGTTGGCACACATGGATGACTTTATGTTATGCTGCCTTTCCCGTGACCCTAGCGTTATACGCATTTTGTCCAACACTGATTACTGGTTGTTCACCCTTCTCAACCCCTGCTGTAAAGAGAACTTCTCATCTCTCATTCCTGTGGTGGAGAGGACGAGCAAAATGGTGCAATACCAAAAAGACCTTGTGAAAAAATTGCTCCACAAATTTCCAGCTGACAATGCTGGCTGCAGAGTACATAGTTCCTTGGCCAACCGAGGAGGGAAAACGAGAGGAACACACAGCAGTTCCAACAGAGGCAGGGCACCACTCTCCAAGGCCTGGGACAGTTTCATGACACCCCGCCAGCACCCTCAACCTGATGTGTGGCCTTGTGTCACCAGTAGGGAAAAAGTTTGGAAGATGGTGAAGGAGTACGTATCAAAGGGTGTCAGCGTCCTCAGTGATCTCTCTGAGCTTTACAACTATTCGGTGTCCAAGCTGGACACGTGGCACAAACTGGCGCTTTACGCCTCGAAGGTACTGGCCTGCCCCGCCGCCAGCTTTTTCTCAGAGCGTGTATTTAGTGCTGCTGGGGGCATAATAACTTATAAGCGCATTCGCCTGTCAACTGAAAATGCTGACTTATAAATAAAAAAGGCCTGGATTGCCCCTGAATTCTCTACTACCCCAGAAGAAAGCGACTGAACATAAAGGCACTCTAATTGTGGCTTTTATGGTGTATTGAATACACTGTATTCCCATGCACCCCTTCCACCATTAAAAAGGGTATATGGTTCAATCTCCCTTTTTTTGTCGTCCTCCTCCATCATATCAACATGCTTATTAGGCTGACCTCACTCCTAAAGTTTTAGAGTGTCAGCTCAGCAGCGGGCCCTCACCCATATTGTTTTTGAGGGTCACCCGCAGGCCCTCAACCATAATGTTTTAGAGGGTCAGCTCAGCAGCAGGCTCTCACCCCTAAATTTTTAGATGGTCAGCTCGGCAGCAGGCCCTTGCCCACAAATTTTTTTACATTGTCAGCTCGGCAGCAGGCCCTCGCCCACAATTTTTTTTTAGATGGTCAGCTCGGCAGCAGGCCCTTGCCCACAAAATATTATAGATGGTCAGCTCGGACAACATAGTTACCAGCAGTGACCTGGGAGTCTAAGATGCATCCAGACATCCTCCCCATGCTGTTCCCGAACCATTTCAGTGGTGTTTCCATCAATTTCTGACCTTTTCCTATGAACTAGACACCCTCCCTTTTTCAGAGCAGGGGGTGCCTGGTTTAATGCTCGCGTGCCCCCATTGACTTCCATTGTGCTCGGGTGCTCGGTAGAGCACCCAAGCATTCCGAGGTGTTCTACTTGAGCACCTGAGCACTTTGGTGCTTGAAAAACACTACTCCCTACCCATGATTCTAGAAAACCAAACTTACATATTCAAGAGATCTTCACTATTGGATGTCAACACAGTTGTAACCTAACTTTAAATTTTTGGTACAAATTATCCAAAATCATGGCCAACAGTCAAAGACTAAGGAATCCTAAAGACTGCAAGTGATTCAATTCTATAGAACAGAGTAGTGATATAAAGGCATTAACAACATTTACTGTGAACTGTAAAATGAATAGAGTTATAATAATTTGTACAAGTTCCTTCATCTTCAATATTATGCTTTTTATATTGGTGTACAGAAATTTAAGGATAGTTGGCAATCTTGACCATTAATTGGGCATTACAGAAGTTTATATACTGGTGGACTGTCCTTAGGATTTACTCCATAAATAGAACCCAATTTACTTGTCATTATATACAATGCAGGCAGGCAGTTATAATTAATACCATTTTCCATGCATAAAAAAGCAAAAAGACCAAGCCCATCATTTGATAAAGTCCTCACATAGATATTTATAATTTATACCAGAAGTTAGTTACCACCAAAAAGAATACAATAAATGGTCCTACTGTGTAAAATGATAAATATGCCATAAAGAATATTGCAATATCAATTAATAGCTGAATGGTGACAAACCATTAGAAACATATAATAAATAGATATTCCACCCCCCCCAAAATATTGTGAATAAATAGCAAATAAAAACAGGGAGAGAGCAATGGAATAGGGATAAGCGAACCTGAACTGCAAAGTTTGGGTTTGTACCGAACTTTGCGAGTTCGGGTGCCTGGACAGGAACCAGGACTTTTTCAGTGAAGTCCCGGCTCGGGTTCGGTGTTCGGGTGATTTTATCATTAACATTGTTATATTGGAAAGTAATAGCATTCTTAAGACAGAATACAAAACAATATGGATATTTATGGGTAAAAAAAAAAAAAACTTACCTCATCCACTTGATCGAGTTGCAGCAGTTTCTTCTATCTTCACTGAACAGGACCTGCAAAATTACCTGCGATGTGCACGATGACGTCACCACGCTCATCCATGCTCTCCTATGTGGTGACGTCATCATGCATATAGTGATCCTCATTTGTTTGAAGCACATCTGCCTGTGTAAATAGGTATGTGCTGCTGACAAACAAGGAAACTGTTTTAGAGATGAACGATCGTAATAACGATCAATCATTCTCATACACCGATCATTAAAACATGTAAATGCAGAGATTGGGAACAATGGCTTTTACGTATACAAGTATCCCAGTCTATACCTATCTTGTATATACCCATAGCAACCTATCACAAATCATACAAATAAGCCTGTATCTTATTGGCGGCTAGTAGTTACTATATATGTTTTTTTCATTAATGGACTATCTCTTATGTGCGCAATTCACTGTATTCCAAATGGTATTCTCTAATTAAGATATTTTGCCCCGAGACCATAAATTTCATCAGGCCTAATTACTGTGAGCATGTTGCTGGCATCCAGAATGGTTGCTAAACCCACGGTTATTAATGATAATGCATGAAACTGTCATACTGGTAATTAGCACGAACATATATGAGAGCTTTCCCCTAGAATGCGATTACAACCTGTGTTGTCTTTTCATTAGCACTCTGCAACAACTAAATTACTGAAGTTGGATCTTCAGGATGTTTTTACTACCATTTTACCATAAATGTGACTAATGGATTCATTTGCAACATGGAGAACAAATGGAACATACCTGCACTATTTGTAATTGGCTCTGTTGGGTATATTTATATGCCATTTATCACATGCAGGCACATTAGAGAAGACATCGGTATTTTATTTATGGTGGTAAACCTCGATATGATAAAAATCTGTATTAATTATATTAATAATATTAGGAGAATATTATACACTACCAGACAATTCCCCACTGAGCTGGACCTCAAACATAAGGCCTAAGGGCACAGCAGAAACAATTGGAGCAATTACTGTACATTAACGGGTTCGTCTAGCCACTTATTTTGTTTTTAAATACCCAGAGTGGTTTTAAAATAACAAATTAAGTAGTACACACCTTTCCGAGCCACTGCTGCCTTCGTTTCATTGCTTACCGGGTGCCCCACTGGTCTATGTACCTCATGGTCCATGTCAACATGGGCATGCAACATCATACCGATTACTGATTATAGTGGGTCACAACTGTGGTCAGTGATTGGTTGAGCTGTCAACGGGGAGCAGAAAATACACAAACTAGTAGGGGAACCTGGAAGCATCTGAGCAAGAGTGGGGATCACTAAAGAGAGTGTTTTGGATGGACAACTGCTTGTAAAGTTTTTTTTACTAACTAGAGACTTTTATGATGCAATAATAGATAATTTTTTGGAAACTTCCTCGTGACTAGGTGTTCCTTAATCTGAGGCAAACAATCTCCAAGCCCTACTCCTAACCACACACCATACTGGGGATTGGAACAGCCCTATTCTATGTAAAGGTTCTCACAAAGCATCATACATTTCTTCAAGAAAAGATAAAGAAAGAAAATATATAAAGAACATAAAAAAAATACACAATTGGGTCATCTCAGCTTTGTTTTCATTTAATGAATGTTGACTTGTCCTAAAGGTGTAGATATTAATCTCTCAGGCTATTTCATATTTGTTCAACCCAGGTCAAAACCCAACAAGCAATCCATCTACTGGATATCTAAAATTTGGCAAAAAACTTATTACAAAAGCACCAAATTAAAAGAAATTCCAAACTATTGGTCATATGTCTGTGAAGATTTTCATTTATCCAGGTCATGGTATATCTGTAAAGAATAAATCAAGGCGGGGCGGTTAGACATCTATTGTCTGCCACATACAATGCTGTCTTGACACCTTTTTCTGGGAGGTCATTATCACCTACTGACTCCAATTAGGATAATGGGATCAACACCTCTGACCCCATGCTGGGTATAATTATCAGATGTTGATTCAGTTACATATTTATTCCCAGAGAAATCTTGTACATCTGTAAAAAAAAAAAATCAAGGCAACTGGACTTACTGTAGATTTCTTGAAAACACTTCATTAGTTCTTCGAAATGTTTTCAGGAAATCTACAGTAAGTCCAGTTGCCTTCATTTATTCTTTACAGATATTGGTTATTGTGATCAAAGTTCCACTGTGTATTTTATTGGGCAAATTGATTCAGCAAGTCTTTGAACCCCAAGTGAGAACATTGATTCACAGATTTCTGTCCATGTTTTTTGGGATAACTGTGGGATATAGCTCAAAAACTGGCAAATCTCTTATGTCTAGTCATAACTTACGACGCGCATGCAACCTTTTTTGTCGGCAGAATCCCTTGAATCAAGACTAAAAGGTGTGGGTATATGCAAATGTTACCCCAAAAGTGGGCATTTTGGGGGGGTATTCATTGGAGGGATGCACAATAAAACAAGTTGTTCCATCCTCAACTTCATGGACAGAATGCGTATACGCCTAATGACCCAGGAGATGAGTCCTGGACTCATACTCAGTAAATTCAAATTTCTCTCTCAAGTTAATCCCAAACTGACAGGGTTTTACAGGGCTAATTATTAAAAAGATACATAACAGCATGTTGTTGGTTTAGCAGTCCCGAAACTAAGTTCCCTTCAAAAGTCCCGATTTGAAGAATATCAGGAAAAATTTGCTTCAGCACAAAGCCGAATCTACTCATGCTTTGTGATAACCGATTTTCCCTGAATAACGGTACAAATTATACGAATCATACTTACCTCATCCATTTAAGTGCGAAGAGCTGGCTGCCACCATCTTGATTGAAGACCCCACGCAAAATTCTGTGAGCGGTGACGTATGATGTCACTATGCTGGCCGACGTGGTGACTTCATCACGGGCTGCACAAGATTTTGCGCTGGATCTTCAATCAAGTTACTTACTTCATCCATTTGCTTGCAAACAGCTGGCCACCAGCATCTTGATTAAAGATCTAGCCCATAATCTTGTGTGGCCCATTATGACATAATCATATCGACGACCAGTGTGGTGACATCATACTTCACCAGGCACAGGATTCTGTGCGGAATCTTCAATCAAGATGGCAGCGACAGGCCCGTTGCGAGAAAACGGATAAGGTAAGTATGATTTTTTTTTTACCGCCATTCAGGGAAAATCGATTCGCTATTATGAAGCACAAGGAAATTCGGCTAGGCGGGGAATTGGATTTTGTGGACTTCTATTTGTTCAACACTAATGCATACCACTCTATAACATATGTTGGTATGCAGAAATTGCACTTCTGCGCTAATAACACTTGCTATGACCCCATCCCAAATAACCTCCAAACTTCCCACAGCTATAGGCCTCATGCACACGACCGTTGTGTGCATCCGTGGCCGTTGTGCCATTTTCCACATTTTTCAATGGGTCAGTGGAAAAATCGGAAAATGCACCGTTTTGCAGCCGAGACCGTGATCTGTGTATCCTGTCCGTCAAAAAAATAAGACCTGTCCTATTTTTTTGATGGACAGCGGTTCACGGACCCATTCAATTCAATGGGTCCGTGAAAGAACATGGATGCACACAAGATTGGCATCCGTGTCCGTGATCCGTGGCCGTAGGTTACTTTCATACAGACGGATCCGAAGATCCGTCTGCATAAAAGCTTTTTCAGAGGTGAGTTTTCAATTCGTGAAAACTCAGATCCGACAGTATATGCTAACACAGAGGCGTTCCCATAGTGATGGGGACGCTTCTAGTTAGAATACACTAAAAGAACTGTGTACATGACTGCCCCCTGCTGCCTGGCTGGTGCTGCCAGGCAGCAGGGGGCAAACCCCCCTCCCTCCCCTGTAGTTAACTCATTGGTAGCCAGTGGGCCCCCCCTCCCTCCCCTGTAGTTAACTCATTGGTAGCCAGCCCCCCTCCCTCCCCTGTAGTTAACTCATTTGTAGCCAGTGGACCCCCCCCTCCCTCCCCTGTAGTTAACTCATTGGTGGCCAGCCCCCCCTCCCTCCCCTGTACTTAACTCATTGGTGGCCAGTGGCCCCCCCTCCCTCCCCTGTAGTTAACTCATTGGTGGCCAGTGGGCCCCCCTCCCTCCCCTGTAGTTAACTCGTTGGTGGCCAGTGGGCCCTCTCCCCTCCCTCCCCCTCCTAATTAAAATCTCCCCCCCTATCATTGGTGGCAGCGGAGAGTACCAATCGGAGTCCCAGTTTAATCGCTGGGGCTCCGATCGGTAACCATGGCAACCGGGACGCTACTGCAGTCCCGGTTGCCATGGTTACTTAGCAATTTGTAGAAGCATCATACTTACCTGCGAGCTGCGATGTCTGTGTCCGGCCGGGAGCTCCTCCTACTGGTAAGTGACAGATCATTAAGCAATGCGCCGCACAGACCTGTCACTTACCAGTAGGAGGAGCTCCCGGCCGGTCACAGACATCGCAGCTCGCAGGTAAGTATAATGCTTCTACAAATTGCTAAGTAACCATGGCAACCGGGGCTGCAGTAGCGTCCCGGTTGCCATGGTTGCCGATCGGAGCCCCAGCGATTAAACTGGGACTCCGATCGGTACTCTCCACTGCCACCAATGATAGGGGGGAGATTTTAATTAGGAGGGGGAGGGAGGGGAGAGGGCCCACTGGCCACCAACGAGTTAACTAATTACAGGGGAGGGAGGGGGGCCCACTGGCTACCAACGAGTCAACTACAGGGGAGGGAAGGGGGGGCTGGCTACCAATGAGTTAACTACAGGGGGAGGGGGGGCCGGCCGCACTGGCCACCAATGAGTTAAAAACAGGGGGGGGGGTCTGCCCCCTGCTGCCTGGCAGCAGGGGGCAGTCATGTACACAGTTTTTTAGTATATTCTAACCTGAAGCGTCCCCATCACCATGGGAACGCCTCTGTGTTAGAATATACTGTCGGATCTGAGTTTCACGATGTAACTCATATCCGACAGTATATTCTAACATAGAGGCGTTCCCATGGTGATGGGGACGCTTCAAGTTAAAATATACCATCGGATTGGAGAAAACTCCGATCCGATGGTGTAAAGGGACTCCTGACTTTACATTAGAAGTCAATGGGGGACGGATCCGTTTGCAATTGCACCATATTGTGTCAACGTCAAACGGATCTGTCCCTATTGACTTGCATTGTAATTCAGGACGGATCCGTTTGGCTCCGCACGGCCTGGCGGACACCAAAACAACTTTTTTTTCATGTCCGTGGATCCTCCAAAAATCAAGGAAGACCTACGGACGAAAAATCGGTCACGGATCACGGACCTACGGACCCCGTTTTTACAGACCGTGAAAAAATACTGTCGTGTGCATGAGGCAATACATTGTATGTTAATTGGATTGAGTATGAAGTTTGACTATTCAGAAGAAAATCTTTGCCTCAGAGCAGGCAATGGTTGAGTAACGGGTTAAATGCTAAATGAGGGCCCTTGGTTGTGTTGTAATTGACTTGACAAATGGCTCCATTGTGAGTTATTCATTACACTGTACAATGAAAATCAGTACAATTGTTGCTCTGTGGGTAATTTGATACGTTTCGGAAGCTGCCAATCCAGCGAAAACCACATTTACTGTCATTGGAGGAGTTTGCTCAAGGTCTTTTTTTTCCAAGCTGAAAGAAAAAGATATTTCTGCAAATTCTACCCAAAATATTTATTTTTTATGTCATTTCCTAGCCTTTTTAAAGGAAAAATTAACCCGGTGACCCACCTTAGCCAGTGAATGGCTAAGCGGGCCAGCCATTTCCTCTGTGTTGACCAGTTAGTAGAGAACAATGGAGCAGTGTCCGAGCAGCAGAGGCAGGGGATCAATGAGGTGCAATATTTATTTTTAGAAAGTTTTTTTAAATAAAAAAATATACGGTATATCCCTCTGGACAAGTCCTTTAATAAACTTAAGTAGGTGAAGTTCCTTGACCATGACTTGGCTTTCAAACATGAAATAGAAGTAGACAATTCTTTCTTCGGAGACTAACTAGATTTTCATCCCTAAAGCTTTGAAAGTGAAGAAGAAAATATATCAATTTCAGGTTCTATTGCCAAAATTACCATCTGCCACAAATGTCTTTGATAAATAGACAAACATTAGACAGATGCAAATTGAGTCACCTCTGCGTCTCTGGGATTCTCGGAAGCTTCAGATATTTTACTCTTTTGTGCTTAAATTTCAATGAAACAAAAATAAATAACTGCAATTTGAGTTTGTTTTTTATTTTGGGACATAAATATTTTTCTGGAGACATGGGCGCCAGTGAAGGTTAATCGTATATATGAGTGCAGACGGCACTGGTACAGAAGTCAATATGTACTCAGTGATTAGAGCTTCATCATTATGCCTATCATATGTGACAAGGAATTCTTCTATGAGTTCAAAAGCGAAGATTCATCAAGGTATGGACACAAGTATTTATCGTATCCCACCATGAGTATATTAAAGGGGTTGTCCCACCCAAAAAATTTCTGCATGTTTTTCAAATTATCACCTACTGAGAAAGAACACACCCTCTGAGCTGCCAGCCTGAAATAAATCTAACAGAACACTTGAAGCAATGAATGAGGAGATCTCTGGATCCATATGAGATACAGGGCTGGATCTAGTATACACGTCTGACTAATTATATAAATTATTGTCAGTTTCAGACAGGGAGTGGTAGAAAATGAATACAATAGTCTTGGATGTCCTTATACTGAATGATATAAAACGTAACTTTTACCTAATTATTTAAAACGTCTAACATTGATACAAAAAGTGCTCAAAATATTCAGTAGTCCAGGTACAGTAAAGGTTCAGATAGCTCTGGCTGGGTATAGCCAATTGTGTCTCAAATAGATCAGTGACGGTTCTTAAGTGGAAGGACAGCTTATGTCACTATTTACCAAGGTACTCTGACCCTATAGATACTAGTCTTATCAGTGGGGAGCACCTCAAGTGGCTGTTGTCGGAGCACTCGCCCTGAAAAGAGCAACCCCCAGTGTGCTTGGACCTGTGCTAGATTATCCTGTTGCTTACTAGACCCTCATAGCCCCAACTAGTGTTGATTGCGAATATTCTAATTGCAAATTTTTATCGCGAATATAGGCACTTTGAGACAAAGATCTGGAATATAATGCTATATCTTCGTAATCGCGAATATTCAAGATTTTTTTTCATCAGTGCCCTCACTGCTTCTTGCTTGTGGGCCAATGAGAAGGCTGCAATATCTTTGTCTGAGCTTAGCAAAATCCCTAGCAACCAATAGGAAAGTTGCCTGCCCCTTACTATATAAGAAACTCCCCAGCAGCCATTTATTGCTGTTTTTTGCAGTTCTGAGAGAGAGCAGTGTCATTGCTGTGCTCTGTGCTTTGCTGTGTCATCTGGATCTTTATTCAATTACATTAGATAGTTAGCTCATATATATATGTATAATACAGATAGTTAGTGGGAGATACTGTAGGTTAGATAGTGATATAGTGTAGATGATATATTACAGTGCAGGGTGCTAGGTAGTGTGATAGGAATTACTGTGCTGTGATAGGGATCCGTGTCTTTGTCTTTCGCCTTTAAAAAAAAAAAGTTTTTGTCTGTTTCTGTCTGTGTTTCTGTGCTGTGATAGGGATTGCTGTGCTGTGATAGAGATTGCTGTGCTGTCATAGGAATTACTATGCTGTGATAGGGATTAGTGTCCAACCATTTTTTTTTCAGTCTCACAAAACTTCTAGCAGGGTGAAAAATGTAGCAAAAGTGAGCCACACCTGTATTGTGCACGCAATACGCGAATATTATATTACTGATGAAGAAAATAATGACGAATTCTAGAATTTTCGAATTTATAGCGAATACTAGGCCAAAAATTTGCGAAATATCGCAAAAATGGATACTGCCTATGCAGCTCATCAGTAGGCCCAATGCGTTTTGCCGGATTCTCCAGCTCATCAGGGAGCAGTGTCACGGGTAGTTGACGTACAGAATGGCAGTGACAAGTGAACACTGCAAACCACTTCCTTTTAAGCACCAAGTGCAGCCCATAATGAGGGCTCGGAGTCGTCAACGCGGTCGTCCAATATGGGGTGGAGGGCTGGAGTTAGCTAATTTGCACAAACTCCCTCCCACCTCACTCACTGAGCAGTAACACCAGCGTCACGAGGGGCGGAGAAGTTGCCATGGGGATGACTGACGCTTCCCCAGCAGGTTTGTTTATGTCGTGCCTAACTAAAACCACACATGAGACATCTCTTTGTTCTAGTTAAAAATACTTATTAGTCTGCATTGCTTATAATATACAGACAAATGATTACTGTATATAGAAGGGGAGGCTGGTTTTATCCACTGATCTACATAGGCAAATACATGGTGAAGGAATACATATATATGGGTGACATGCTAGGGGTCATGGAAGGGCGACATAGAAATGCCGTCAGCAGATCCCCTCAAGGATTGTCACCCACATATAATAAAGAGATTATCAAATAGGATCTATCTGAAATCACACTGCACCAGTTTAGACTCGCGGTATGATCATTGCTTAAAAGAACAAAATTTAGACATCTCATATTGTCTGATTAGAAAGGCTTTAATGAAAGCACTTCATTCAGTCCATCAGGGGTAACACTCTTCATTTTAAATATCCATTTCAATTCTGCTCTGAGGATAGCACCATCCCAGTCACCCCCACACGCTTGGCCTATGTAATCCAGTGCGCACGTGCATTTAGCAAGATAGATCACCCCACTTGTCTGTCAGTTGATGAAGTCTCTGATGTCATATTCATGACCTGTACTTGCCAATCTAAATCTTTTTGGGAATAAAACTTGATCACACAACACATTTGCCGCATCGGAACATCCCCCTTGGTCTCCAGGATAACCATGTGTCAGATTGTAGTGGGGGTTGGTAGCAGTAATTAACCAACCCATCCCTCAGGTGCCACCCCTTCTTGTATGTAATCTTGGGGTAAGGACTGACGACTTCCTTGAGGTCTGGGTCATAAAATAATATACCCCAAAATTTACTAATGATTTGTCTCACCTCAACATGTGGACTATCAAAGAGACCAATAATCCGAATTGGTTGCTCTTGATGGGTATCCTTTTTCTTAGGGGTTAACAGTTCTTTCCTTTTTGAGTGACAAGGATATTCAAATACAGAAAGTTATCTGGTAAATCTCTCTCCCAGAAACTATGGCGCAGCTCGTTGGCCTGATGTTTAAATGCCGGCATATTTGAGCAATTCCTCCATAGCCTGAGATATTGGCCCTTTGGGATCCCTTTCCTCAGAGGGTATGGGTGTGCACTTTCCCATCTGAGTAGACTGAGGCGGTAGCTTTTCTAAACACCACTGTAGTAATCATGCTGTTCGTGCCCCCTTTGAATCAGGACATTAAGAATGGCATACGGTGGGGGTCATAGATTGAAGTAAAGTTCAATCCAAGATCCTTTTTGTTAATGACCCCCACAAAATTACTGAAGGGATCCTTAGTCCCCTTCCAAAGAATAAATATGTAATCGATGAATCTCAGCCACAGGCAGATATGATCATGCCAGTGGCTGAGATCATCCGACCAGATGACATTGGCCTCCCACCAGCCTAGGAGCAGATTTGCGTAAGACGGCACACAAGGGCTTCCCATCGCGGTGCCTCTGAGCTGGTGGATTGACACAAGCATAATTTTATTATCTAGTGAGATCCCCTCAAGTCTAAGGCTGTGTTCACACCTGAGCGTATTCGATAAGCAGGCGTTTTTATCGGGCGTTTTTGAGGCGTATTTAGGGGCGTTTTTGTATTTTGGAAACGCGTGTAGTACGCGCGTTTGTGTGATTAACCACAGAGACATCCAATGAAAAACTGCCACAATACGCGCGGCAATATGCCCCAAAGAAGCTCCTGTACTTCTTGGGGCGTAAGGCGTTTTACAGCGCGTTCGTACGCGCTGTAAAACGCTCAGGTGAGAACCATGCCCATAGGGAAACATTGGTTTTTGCCTGTTGAGCGTTTTACAGCGCGTAGGAACGCGCTGTAAAACGCTCAGGTGTGAACCTAGCCTAAGGAGTAGGTCTGATGTGTCTCTGATGTAGGATGGCAATGTTTCAACAAAAGGTCTGATCTATATACAGTAGATTCCCACATTTTGTCCTAGACTTCCCACCCCTAGACTATAACGCGTGCCTTGAGAGGGCTGGTTCTAGGTTTGTTAGAAAGGAATTCTCATATACTATATGATGTCATTATTTTGTATCATTAAAATTATATTTACTGTAGTCCTATGTCATATCAAAGGGTTGTCTTTTCCATATGCTGTACTAGGACATGTGTAGTTCCCACTATGGACTGCACTATATGAGCAGGAGAGGGGAGTTTCTAACAATGAGTAGCTCTTGTTCTTGCAGACCAATCCCGTGGCAGGGCTTTATAAGAACATAATGAACCTAACGAATATAAGAACATAATATATATCCTATAGGCTGCAATGTTAAAGTATATTCAAGTCCCCTTGGGAGACTTTAAAATAGTAAAAATAAAATGGGGGGGGGGTAATTTTCAAAAGAATAAAAAATACATAAACATTTAAATCACCTCCTTTCCCCATATTAAAAATAAAAATACAAAGAGATGCTGAGAGGTTCATGGCTTTGCCCTCTTCCAGTTGGAATTGAAAAATGAATTTGGTACCATATGAAAGCTTGATATCTTGTTATGTAACTTGAAATATCAGATGTTTACAATTGTTATAACAATTTTTAATTTCAGGAAGAACCTGAGATGGCAGAGGCACAAGGAATTTTCACGTCTGTGGAGTTACGGGCCATCATGAAGATTTTGTTTCTTTAGGGAAAATCTGGAAAGGACATTCACACTGAGATGTCACAAACACTAGGGGAGAAGTGTCCTTCCTACAGCACTGTCAAAACCTGGGTTTCTCGTTTCGAGACTGGGCATTTTACCATTGAAGATGAACCCCGCAGTGGGCGACCCACAATCTATACAGACCCGACAACAAGCAATGCTGACTATAACATGATTTTTGAGGACCAGCGAATATCCACCAAAAAGATAGCCCAGAAACTACACATCTCCCGTGAGCGTGTTGGTTTCATTACTACCAAGATCCTAGACATGCACATACTTTCAGCAAAGTGGGTGCTGAAATGTTTGAACAGGGAACAGGAGGCACGAGTTGAGGCATCCAAAGCTGTTTTTGTTCATTTTGATGCTCCAAAAGACTTCTTAGATAGGTTAGTGACTGAGGATGAAACCTCGCTCCACACATATGATCCTGAAACCAAGGAACAGTCAAAGGAAGGGCGCCACAGTGGATCCCAGCGACCAAAGAAGTTCTGTATCCAGAAATCGGCCCAAAAAGTCACGGCGTCCGTTATCTGGAACAAAGATGGTATTCTGTTTGTGGACTACCTTCTTCAGGGCTGCAGTAAAACCGGAAATTATTATGCCAGCCTCCTCAACCAACTGAAGGAGGCTATTAGGACGAAACGCCAGGGAAAGTTGACCAAAGTGATCCTTTTGTTGCAGGACAATGCACCTTCACACACTTCCAAAGTTGTGGCTGCCAAATTGAAGACCCTAGGTTTCCAATTGGTCCGCTATCTCCCCTATTCACCTGACCTGGCCCCTTCTGACTAACATCTGTTTCTTAACTTGAAAAAACACCTGAAGGGTTGTCGTTTTTTACGACATTGCTGACGACCAACATACTTCTGAGAGCTGGTTTGATGACCTATCTCTAGTGATGAGCGACATAGGCAAAATTTTCCAACTAATATTTGCAATAAATTTGCAAATTCTAGAATTCGTGATCTCCAGTCATTATTTTCGCTATTGCGCAAATCGCCACTAATGATGCACATATTTTTTGCGCAATACATGCAACTTCACATTTTATCAGGTCTGAGTAGATATTACTGATTGGTGCACTAAGTATTGTTGTGACATCACAGCACTATGTCTGTAGCATGTCTGTATGGACAGCAGATAAACAGTAATTCCTATCACACTACCTAACACCCTGCACTGGAATCAGCTACACTATATCAGGATATAACCTACACTGACTATCTCCCACTAACTATCTGTATTATATATATGAGCTAATTAACTATCTAATGTAATTGGATAAGGAATAGGGTCCAGATGAAAGCACAGAGCACAGCAATGTCACTGCTCTCTCTCTCTCAGAACTGCAAAAAAACTGCAGAAAATGGCTGCTGGGGAGTTTCCTACATAGTAAGGGGTAGGCAACCTTCCTATTGGTTGCTAGGGATGTTGCTAAGCTCTCACAAGCAAGAAGGGAGGTTGCTGATGAAAAAAAATTCTAGAATATTCGCGATAATGAATATATAGCACTATATTATACATCTTCGCGAATTCTCGAAGTGCCGATATTCGCAAATAAAATTAGCAATTAGAATATTCGCGATCAACAATACCTATCACATTATTTTATTTTGAATAGACTTGAAGAGCTGCACCAACAATGTAACAAGTACATCAGTCTGAGGGGGGAATATGTTGAATAAATGTGTAGTTTCAAAACTCTAACTCTATTCTTTCTGTGCAAAGTCAAGAACTTCTCAGCATCCTCTCGTAAAGAATAAAATATAAAGATCAATAAAGCATCTACATGTCCCAGAATGACTGAACTATATATATTCATCCCGAATGGTGGATGCTGTAACGGGAGATGAAATAAAAGCTGATCAAAATGTCATACACACTCCAAAATAGTACCAAGAAAAAATACATATCACCCTGCAAAAAGTGAACCCTCATACAGCTCCATCGAGATATATATATATTTTTTTTTAAATGATGGGGGTTAGAATATGGCCATGCAAAAAATAATAATCAGATTTTCAATTTTTTTTTTATTTTTTTTAAGCATTAAAACACAAGGAAAACTATGTAAATGGGATATCACTGTAATTATACTGACCTGGAGAATAAAGGTAGCAGGTCAGTTTTACCACATAGGGAACTCTGTAAACATGGAAGTCATAAAACTATGGCAGTTATTTTTTTCAAATCCACCCTGTTTAGAATTGTTGTCCTGCTTCTGTCACAGCCTTTGGTGTGCGCTGTGACACTTTTGCCACGCTGGCTGTTGCCTGTGGCAACGTGTTGCTGTTTCAGCATGCGGGGGCAGTGTCACAGCCTTTGTGGTTTGTGCCGTGACATGGTTGCCTTGCATGTTGTTGCCTGCGGCAAGGTGTAGCTTTTTATGCTGGTGTGTGCACTTCCCCTTTAAGTTGTTTCCTCCTCTGTCCGATGCTGGAGGGGTTAACCACCTTGTTGAGTGTGGTCACTAGGTGCTTCAACTTACCTGTGGCTAGAGGCCAGGAGTCAGTGGTACTCCAGCCGTGGTGTGTGCTGGAGTTATGCTCCTGGTCTTCATGTTTCATCTCCCAGAGTGAGGGCCTACTAGTGGGACATCGAGGTCTCCAGCGATGTCTTCCCTCCCTTACATGTGCTGTATGTTTGGTGTGGGGTTATGATTTGGTGTGTTGTAATGTCTAGCTTGGTGTTCCATGTCTGGTATGTTTGGTGATATCTCCCAGCATGGTTGCTTCACATTTCCCCTGTTTGTGTACCTCCGGAAGGGGGCTGGTTTTCCCGGATGGGTGAACCATAAGCCTGTATGCAGCGCTGCCTGGGGTCCAGGCAGTAGCTGATGTGCTGGATACCTGTGTGTGGGTGTTGTTGGTACAGTGTCCTGTTTGGTGTGTGGGCTCCAGTACTTATGCACGGGTTCCAGTAATGGTGGCTGCGTCAGGTATGTGTGTTTCTGTGTACTTACCTGCCGATTTAGTTACTGCATACAGTCTCCTACTTTTGCTTGCAACTAGGCCATTTGAGACTC
The DNA here is from genome assembly GCF_014858855.1 of Bufo gargarizans. NCBI lineage: Eukaryota > Metazoa > Chordata > Amphibia > Anura > Bufonidae > Bufo > Bufo gargarizans. Next base: position 273,065,113 of record NC_058083.1, read on the forward strand.
CTGTTCTTTCGTGTCTTGGAAGAACAGGTTGTCTCTCCCTTGCTTCTATAAAAGTGATTATCAGGGCGATTCAGGGCCAAAGGTATCCTGGGTATGGGCCGTCCTACCATCCAGGTCCGTTCATACGGTGAGGAGTTAGGGTGAGGATTAGGGATGCTTTAGGAGGTGACCTGCTCCCTGATCCCAGTGTCCTGGTCTAGCTGCTTCCTGCTTCCCCTTTATACCTGACATTGTACGGTGGGGGGTTTCCCCCACTCCCCACTGTGACAGCTTCCCACTTCATCCTATGCAATAAAGTACTACTTTTTTTGCAAAAAACAAGCCCTTACACGACTATGTGAACGGGAAAAAAAAAAGTTATGGCTCCGGGAAGGCTGAGAGTTAAAAATAAATAAAAAATGCAAAAAATAAAAAATCGCTGGGTCATGAAGAGGTTGAGAAGATATGAAATATGCCTCTAAACTACAGATGCTTCCAATTTGTATCTATTCTAGTCATGTCGACGCTGCAGTCTTACTGCTTGTACTGTAGAGTTAAACTTTACACTGCGCTGTATCTACAGATGAGTAATTAGGAGAATTGAATTCTACTCTCTTAATATGGACGTGGTATTTTGCCAAGAATATTTTTTTTTTGCAGCAAAGATTAATTTAATTTTAAATTCTATTTGACATGAATTTCTTCTAACTGATGTGACATTAGATTATTCTCGATCACACTCATATATCCATTGTCTATATGAGAGGAATATATTATGGAAGAGAAGATGCACTTAATTCACACTCTGGATCTGTGCCAGTCTTGACCTTGTCCTACTGTATTTTTGGTTACACCGTATAGATTTACAGATGGCAATCCAATCATTATAGGGTTGAGTGTCTGAGATTAAGACTTGATTGAATAATAATTGATGGAATGAAAATATGTCAGTAACACCTGAATATTCCAAAGGTTTAGATATACTCAAAGTGAGCTAGAGGCGCCTGCAGGTCGCCAGTGGACTTATTGGCAGCATTTTCAGGAATACTAATAATGCCCACAAATGACTGGTCCGTTGCTTATGGCCAATTGATTACAGTGCACTTACTAAGCAAGCTTTTGCCGACTTATTACGTTATAGCTTTCGGAAGTCTGACCTTTTAGATTTCCAATAGTGTTTTTACTAATTAGAATTTAATGACTACTTTGCAGTTTCATACCCTCCACCAAATTAGGTGCTAAGCTTTCAGTTCAGGATGGTGTCTGGTTTTGAAAGTCCATTTTCTTTTTTCAGTGAGGGGACGTCACCGCGTGAGACAGCCTCTCTGCAAACAAATGTATAAGGTGAGTATGTATTTATTTTTAACCTGATTAACCCCTAAAAGGTCTCAATTGTAGCATCAGATGCCGCGATCGGTAATGAACGCAGTCTCTAAAAGGGTTCAATGCCGTTCCCCATCATTGCTCCTGCTACAAACAAAGTAATCCGCCTCGTGGCGAAGTAATTTGTCACAAATCAAATTCTTTTGTGAGATTCGGTGAAGCAGCCAAATCAAATTTTTCATAACTTTGCTCATCACTAATGATAACACATCATGACGCGTTATCACATCACAAAACCCATTTAAAGCCATTAAAAAATAAGGTGGGTCATTTATCAAACTGGTGTAAAGAAGAACTGGTTTAGTTTCCCATAGCAACCAATCAGATTCCACCTTTCATTTTGGACAGCTCCTTTAGCAAATGAAAGGAGGAATTTGATTGGTTGCTATAGGCAACTAAAAAAAGTTCTACTTTAGACCAGTTTCATAAATGACCCCATAAATGTTTATTGCCAGTGTTTTTAACTCATTAGGAATCAAGATGACGATTGTTACATCTGTACTTTTCCTGCCTACATCCTTCTTGTCTTTCGTGTCTACTTCCCACGTATTTTTCTTGATTAATTCTTTCTGCCCTTTCTTGCCAACTTCCTTCCTACTTTTTCTGTCTACCTCCTTGCTACATGGTCTGCCTACTTCCTTCCTATCTTTCCTGATTGCTTCCTTCTTACTTTTCCTTCTCGCTTCCTTCCTAGAATTTCTTCCTACTTCCTTCCTACCTTTCATGATTGCTTCCTTTTTACTTTTCCTTCTCGTTTCCTTCTTAGTTGTCCTGCCTACTTCCTTTCTACCTTTCTTGCATCCTTCCTTCCTACCTTCCCAGCCTACATTTCCTTTGTACCTTTTCTGCCTACTTCCTCCCTACTAGAGTTGAGCGGACACCTGGATGTTCGGGTTTGAAGGGTTCGTCCGAACTTCACAAAAAAGTTCGAGTTCAGGACCAGAACTTGACCCCGAACCTGAACCCCATTGAAGTCAATGGGGTCCCAAACTTTGGAGAACTAAAATGGCTCAAAAAAAGTTATGGAAAGGCCTAGAGGTCTGCAAAAGGCAGCAAAATGTGGCAAGTGCTCTGGCATGGCAAGTGCTCTGCAAACAAATGTGGATAGGGAAATGACTTCAAATAACATAAAATACGTAAAAAAAAAAATAATAATCTTGATCTTGGAGGAGGAGATCCATATGGAGTAGGAGGTTGAGGAGGCGGTGGATGTGTTAATACTTCACAGTAGTTTTAATGCATATTTTGGGTAGGTATATTACTGAAATTCACTGGAAAATTAAACCTACTTTAAAACATAACTTTTATATAGATATTATTTAAGATAAATCCTACACGACAATACAAAATATATATTTAAGTAACTGCAATTAGATATCTAGCACGGAACATAAATAGGGTATGCAGTACGTAGGACAAATATATCACACTAAATCAAAAATGACCACTCACGGTTACCGGTATGTGATACTCAGCGGTTCAGTGTTGGATCCTGAATCCGGATTCCAAGGTTCCTGGTCATCCAGTTCAAATTGCGGACATAATCTTCCCACTGCCGGTGTTCCAACGGTTCAGGAAAAAGAAGAGATTAGAAAAATAGGGGGGCCTGGCCCTAAAATACTTAGGATCCCTGCCTACAAGTGGAGAGAGCCTCCGCCTAACTGCGGAGGTATAACCCCCTAACGAGGCGACCCCACTTATCGATGGCTAAACCCTGGACAACTAACCCTATAAAAATTGCTCCCAAAAAGTAACCCCGACGCGTTTCTTTCTGTCACCAGTTTGGTGGCAGAATTATCAGGGGATAGTAATAAGCCCAATAGCCGAAAAGCTAGATAATGCTGCTGGTCTTTGTAGATGAAGTGATAGCAGTCCAGACAGATACATGGTCCTGCTATCAATAAATATGCCTTAGATAATGAGTAACCACTCACCGGTGTGTACTGATCGCCATGTGTGTTCTGGCGTGCGTTCCACGAGGGGCCGACTTCCGCCTTGAAAGAGAATGGTGGAACGCAAGTGACGTATTTCCTGAGCGCCCCGAACTGCATGTAGATAATCTCAAAGCAGTGGAACGCAAAGCGTCACCACCCAGCGTCCCGGAAGTGCCCATATGCAGCAGGATGTAAGATTTCCAAGGCGTGAACCGCATATGGAACGCATCTCCGGGCGCTCGCCTCATGCTCATGACATCGGCAGGAAAAAGGAAGCGGTGTAGGTAGAATCGGCTGTAGAAGAGGAGGAAGTCACCAACACTAATTTTTTGTTTTGTTTTTTATTTTATTTAATAATTTTTTTTTTTTCAAATTTTAGTAGACCCAAAACATTGGGAAATATAAAAAATAAACAAAGAGAAAGTGCGCTGCTGTACAACAATGGCTGGGTGAGGCCTATATACATGTTTATTCTGCACAAGGTACGGACAAGTCCTGTGGGATCCCTGCCTTGTTCATTTTAATGAACATGAGCTTGTCCACATTGGCTGTGGACAGGCGGCTGCGCTTGTCTGTGATAACACCCCCTGCCGTGCTAAACACACGTTCAGACAAAATTCTGGCTGCAGGGTAGGCCAGTACCTCCAAGGCGTAAAAGGCAAGCTCAGACCATGTGCCCAATTTGGAGACCCAGAAGTTAAAGGGGGCAGACCCATCACTCAGTACGTGTAGGCATGTGCACACATACTGTGCCACCATGTCGCATGTCCCCGTGACATCCAAGATCCAATTGGATATCTTCCCTATTAACTTTCGATGTTCTTTTATGCGCCTACCATGGTGATCACGGGTAACGGGGAATCAGGGTTCCATGCCGGAGAGGGAACCTGAGAAAGGGATACCAAATCCAAGGGAGGTCAATGGCTGAAATGTGATCGAGCGGAAATGTGGGACAAGTTATTGAAGCGGAAGCATCCAAGTAAAGGAGGGGGCGCGCGGCAATTACCCACTCCTGACTTGGGGAGGTAGTGACGATAAATAACAATACAGGACTCTTAAGATGCCCTGTTATTAGAATGATTACTTAAATTACATTAAATTACAGGGAATGTCACTGCAGTATTTTGGATTAGGAAACTGCTGCCGGTTTGACTCTAGATAACTTCTGCTTGATTGCACGTACCCGTGATGCCCACGATCCAATTGGATATTTGCTCTATCAACTTTCGATGTTCTTTTCTGCGCCTACCATGGTGATCATGGGTAGCAGGGAATCAGGGTTCCACACCGGAGAGGGAGCGTGATAAAGGGATACCACATCCAAGGGAGGTCAATGGCTGAAATGTTATCGAGCGGAAATGTGGGACAAGTTGTTAAAGCGGAAGGATCGAATGAAAGGAGGTGGCGTGCGTCAATTAAAGATGAATTTTAGAAATTTACGTCCCTGTCACCTGTGCAGAGCAGGGGTTTTTCAACGGCAAAAATGGGTTAATGTCACCCACCAATGGAACAGACGATTTTTAAAAATTTCGGTCCCTGTCAACTATGCAGAGCAGGGGTTTATTCACGGAAAAACTGGGTTCATGTCACCCACCAATTGAACAGACAATTTTACAAAAATTTGGTCCCTGTCACCTATACAGAGCAGGGGTTTATTCCCAGCAAAAATTGAAAAATTTCACCCAAGAATGTAACAGACGCTTTTGCACCCTGCTCCCTCTTTTGCTGTGCTGGTGACTCTGTGCGACCACCGCCTCTTCCTCCAAATTGCACACGTCACTCACATGACCTTGATTCCATGTGGGGGTCTAGTACCTCATCATTCTCCACATCATCTTCCACCCAATCTTTACCGCTGCCCTCCTTGTCAGTCGGGACACTGCAGAAAGCCACAGCAGTTGGCACCTGTGTTTCGTCATCATCTGAGACGTGCTGCGGTGGTCTTCCCATGTACTCATCCTGAAACATAAGTGGTTGGGCATCGGTGCCCTCAATCTCTTCCACTTCTGGGGCAGGGCTATGTGGATGGCCCACGGAAACCCTGCTAGCAGAGTCATCAAAAAGCAGAAGAGACTGCTGCATGATTTGGGGCTCAGACTGCTTGGCTGATCTGCAAGGGGGTGAGGTGAAAGACTGATGGACATCGGCTGCAGGTGCCAACTTTGATCTTTCAGCAGGGGACTGGGTGGGAGACAATGTGAAGGAACTGGAGGCACTGTCAGCAACCCAATCTACTATCGCCTGTACTTGTTCTGGCCTCACCATTCGTAGAGCCGCATTAGGCCCGACCAAATAACGCTGAAGGTTCTGTCACCTACTCGCACCTGAGGAAGGTGTTTCACTTGTGCATGTAGCTGGCACAGATCGACCACCTCCTCTCCCTGCAAAAGGAGCTCCACCAGCAGCACCACGACCGGGGCTACGTTCCTTATTTGAAACTCTCCTCATTCTTTGCATTCACCAACCAAACTAACAGATGGTTTATGTCAGGCGACAATGTAACCAGCAATAGTCAACAATTAAGTTCACTGAGAGTAAGGCAATGCCGATGTCATAAAGAGGAAACATTTCTTGAGGTCACACAACAGTGTGACAGGCGAATTTTATACAATTACTTCATGGTCACAAAATTTTTTAATTTGTCAACCAACAATGTAACTGCAGTATTGACTGGTTGTATTGGACTCAGAAATGCAGCAAAGGCCGCAAATGTAGTATCTTGCACAAAATGGGTGTTTTTTTAAAACCAGAATATAACAGCAGTATTTAACGCTTGTATTGGTCTGTCACAAATGCAGCATAAGCCACAAAGGTACTTTATGGAAAAGAAAAAAGATTTTTTTCACCCACAATTAAACAGATGGATTTAACAGATTTTCTTTCACTATCACAAATGCAGTGCAGGGCGCAAATGTAATTTTTAGCAAAAAATAAAAAATTTGTCCCCACAGAATCTAACAGTTGGATTTACTTGGATTGTACTTTACAGAAAAAATGTGAATATGTCACCTCCTGGGTCCCTGAACTCACAGACGGATTCCCTATATTATTATCCCTTCCCCTGGCACATATGCAGTGCAGGTGCACTTAAAAAAATGGGTATATGTTGCCCACTGAACTAAAAGAACAGGATTAAATTATTGTCCCTGGCACATATGCAGTGCAGGTGCACTGAACGTGCCCAAAATGGTCACCGACGCCCACCTAACTAATAGACGGATAAAACTTATTTTTCTGTGTCACTGGGCTCAGGGCAGGGTACAAAAATGTTGCATTGCACCCACACAAAAAAAAAAAATCGCTGTAGATCGCTGAGTTAACAAGTTCTGATAACAGATAGATTCTTTCCTATTCTCTCCCTCACAGCAGCAGCATCCTATCCCTACACTAATCAGAGCAGAGTGACGTGCAGCGCTACGTGACTCCAGCTTATATAGAGGCTGGGTCACATGCTGCACTGGCCAATCACAGCCATGCCATTAGTAGGCATGGCTGTGATGGCTTCTAAGGGCACACAAGTTAAACGCTTGTTGATTAGCTGCCCTGCAGCCTTTCAAAAAGAGCCATTAAATCGATGAGCACCAAACTCGAACCCGAACTTCTACTGAAAAGTTCGGGTTTGGGTCCAAAAATACTAAAGTTTGGTATGAACCCGAACTTTACAGTTCGGGTTCACTCAACCCTACTCCCTACCTTTTCTGTCTACATCCTTCCTACTTTTTCTGCATACATCCTTCCTATTCACCTGCCCACTTCCTTCTCTCTGTTCACATTTCCTTTCCTTCTTACTTCTTCTGCCCACACTTCATTCCTCACTCACTTACTCACTTCCTTCCTACTATCTTTTCTTCCTTTCCAGCACTTCTTCCATTCTTCCCCATCTCTGTTCTCTTTCCCTCTCTCTCTAGAAACACATGAATTAAGAATGATATCATAAAGCAGACTGATATAAAGCTTGTGTTGAACGTGTGTGTATATCGTGTTGACAGATCTCCTAACATCATAGTAAATTCCGAATTCCAGTCCTGTACTTTGAGGCATCTAAAACATCTCTCACTCGCCTAAATTTACATAATTAATAGCACTATAATGTATTAGCATCATAGCCGGCGATCCCAGGAGGAATGAGTTGTGGTTTCACAACCATACAGACATAATTAAACAGGACGAGAACCTGGTATATTTACAGCACAGAAAGGCTTGTCATGTATGAATAATATGTAGGGTGGATTTCAGTTACATTCCTCTCTCCATCCATTATATCTGTGCTACCAGCCATTGCATTGCTTTATATAACAAAGTGAGAGAAAAAAATTAAGGGGAACATTTATTAAGACCGGTGATTTAGATGCCAGTCTTAGTCCCTTTCCGCTGCTATGTAGTTATGTAGAGGCGCCAGTCTCTACGAAACTTAGGCGCATGATCCGGCGGCTCTTCAACAAGATTAAATCTTGAGTGATATTATTATTAACCAGATATGTAACCAAGAGATAGTCATTACTCCATACTATACAGCAGGGATCCTCAACCAGCGACCCTCCAACTGTTGAAAAACTACAACTCCCAGCATGCCTTAATAGCTGTAGGCTGTCAAGGCATAGTGAGAAATGTAGTTTTTCACTAACTGGAGGGCCACAGGTAGTGAATTCCCACTATAAATAAAGATTCTAAATTGGAGCATCATGACCATGTAATGAAGACACAATCATTTCTTAAAGGAATGCTCCAGGCAAAAATGATGCACTGTTTGAGATCTGAGGGAATGCTGCATGCCAAAAGGCTTTTCTCTCTGTTTTATGAATCTCTGTGAACCATCCCTTGTTCTAGGCATAGGAGCTGCTTTACTATCCATATCTGAAATGGACATCTGGTCCTTTCTACAGTGCTACCAAAAAGTCTCCAAGGATTTACTTGCCACAGAGACTGTCCATAGGGTAATAACCTGCATAGCCGCGAATATTGCATAAATGTTAGAGAGAATCAGTACCTCTTGTCACACATGGTGAGGGATGTGATGGTGTCAAACAGCACTTCAAAGGGGCCTAATTTGTATCTTTGTTATTTGGCCCCGTTTCTCTACTAATGGCATTGGCAGTAGCCAATATTGTTGGAGATACTGTACAATTAGTGCAGGCTCATTCGGCCAAACATATTGTCTTGATTTGGCTGTGTGTACTGTATGTGTTTTCAATGGAAAGAGAGGATAAAGCCACTGAAAGACACTTCTGGGGAACAAAATAATTGGGCTTTGAAATTCAATGTGCCCAATCTTCTCTCCCTGACATCTTCAGTTTGGATGGTGTTGGGAGATTCCTAGACACATTATATTACATTATATTAACAGCCCGTGGCCTGAAAACAGGAGGTTCAGCCAACAATAGTCTAATGTGTATGGGAGCCTCAATAATTTTGATTCTGAGCATTAAGGGGGTTGTCTTATCTGGGACATTTATGAGATATCACTAGAATATGCCATAAATGTCAGATTGATACGCGTCAAACCTTTGGGACCCGTGCTATCTTTAGAACAAAAAAAAAAAAAAAGGGCAGCGCACCATATATATGTAGTGTCCTCTCCACTCACTGCTATGGGACTTCCAAAACTACCATCGCTAAATGAGCATGCTTAGCAGTGAATGGAACGAAAGCCGTAAAAGTGTGGCATCTTCACCAATCACCACTATGGAACTGCTGGAATTAGGCTATCCAGCCCTTAGTTATTTTTGGAAGTACTATAGCGGTGAAAGAACAGTGGCCATGCATGTGTGACTCCTTTCCCTTCACTTTTAGGGCCCTGTTTTGGAGAAAGGAGCAGGTCCCACAGGAGGAACCTACACTAATCTAACTTTTATGGCATATCCTTGTGATATACTATGGATTATGAGATGGTACAACCCTGTTAAAGTAGAAGCTGGGTGGTTATCAGAACATATAGTAGGCTAGGTTTACATCTGTGTTGGGGGTCTCATTAGAACCCTTCGTCACAGGTACTGCAAAATATTGCAGCATGCTACTTTTTTCAGTAAAATGTAGGACACTGTGATGGAACTCATTATAAGACCATGGGCACCATTGTTTTCCATCAATTTGTCCATGAGTAAACCATGGCAGTCGAAAATTATTTTTTAAATAGTGCAAATGCCAACTCTAGTGTTTCAGTCAATCTCAGACCTGTTCACGGTCAATAAAGTAGATCTGAAGCTTGTAGGAATGGTCGAGAGATGGATCAGGCCCTCCGCAGAATTTTTTCTGCTCCTGTGATGGAACAAAAGATGGAAAGACAGAACTGGTAAAAAAGATGTGAACCTAGCCTTAAATGTCGAAGTGGTATTATTTACTTTAACTGTGCTTTTAAATCATGAGATATCTATTACTATTATGCATCATCTCTTCAAAAAAATCATGCTACTGAAATCATTCATCTTCATGATTAGAACTGAAACATGAGCTGGGTTACATAATAATCTAATTTGGGGAACCCAAAAAGTAAGTAAGGCATTCTGGCAAAAAGAAATTCATAAAGGTCTGCTCTTTTACAGAAAGAGCCACTGCTGTGGCAGAGTTGTAATACCGGACATAGACAAGAGTGGCACTCTTTTGGGGGGGAAAAAAGGACCCTTTTTCTTTTTGGATACTTCTTGGAGTGTTAAGACTCACTGAGTCATAATAAAACATTTTATATGTCTTAGACATATCAAAGGTTTTGATCATCGGTGAGTGCTGAGTTCCCCACCAACTCTAGAATAAGAAGAGAGAGTGCTCACATATTGCACTTTCTCTCCTCCATAAACTCGAGATGTGCCCATAGACCTCCTATTGAGTCTGTCTGGCTTCCACCCCTGCAGGGAGGAAAGAAGCGCGATATGTAAGCAATTCTCTCTCCTCGCTCTAGCAATCGGTGGGGGTCTCAGCACTCAGACCCCTTCCGATCAAAACCTTTGATATAACTCTATAACATATCAACTTTTTTTTAATGAAAACTCATTGACCCTTTAATCTTATTGTTCTCAATAATTAGAAACGTAATTATAAATTTATAAGTCATAATATAAGATTGTTTTTATTTTTTTATATAAGTTGAATTCACAGCCACCAATCTTAGTCTAAAATAAAATCAATTTCTGAATGCATTTCAGTCCAGTAAGATATTTGTTAATATTTTTTTATTGGAGGCTATTCGCTTTTATTCCTGTAGACTGTGCCTATAGTCAACATACATATTGATAGGAGATTTTTCCCGAATAATAGAAGCATTTAATTAAATGTGTTATTGTTTTGCTGGTACAATGTTATCACTTGCTAAAGTACTAAACCCTTCAAAATATATTACAATTTAAAGAGGCCCATTAAATGAAACAATGGTACATCAGTCTGTGATTGTACAAAAGGCTAAAGCATCTGTCACCTCTAAAACTTCAATCTACAGCTCAGGTCCCTTCATTTGCTGCCTCAACAATATATTTTTTTTCCCCTTTTATTTTACTGTAATCCTGATTCCCCTTAGAGAAAATTATATAATCTATAAATGGGAGTTCTCCACCTTGCAAAGAACCCGATTGCTATGTAATTCATTACTTAACAACCTGACATTACCTGAAGTTAGGTCCAACCTCTAGAGAATAGCCGGCAATGATACTGCTGACCATAAATTAGAAATATAGTATTACATGCGGGTCAAGGATGTCCTTCGTTAAGATGCACAATACATATTTAATAGCTGTCTGCCAAACACTTCCAACTCCCCCAAAAACATACATGCAAAGTTCAGTTGAGCATTTGTATTACCCCAGAGTGGTATTACCACCTCTTTGCACCCCCCACTATCTCCTATGGTTGACCCAATGTCATCCTATGCACTTATTTCTATGTCCTGCAAAATGTATATTTATTTCCTATGTAACTGTTATGTATAATGTAATGTGCAATATTGGCAGAGATAGTTTATCTGGAATGAAACCTTTTTGTCCATTCCACCCATCTCTAGAGAGGGAGGAGTTTAGTTAGTGAAGGTCAGTCTAGCCTTACCCTCCAAGGGGAGAGGGTGTGTTGAGAGTACCCCCTGCAAGAGGGAGGTTGTGCAGAAGGGAGCTCGTCCCTTCCAGAAGAGCCCTGCCTAGGCTGGTAGAGCACCATTAGCTCTGCTGGAACAAGAGAAAAGAGCTAAGAGTCTCAAGAGAAGCCAGAAAGTGTAGTTCCTTGGACTAAGACAAAGATACAGATAAAGACGGAGTCAGACTACAGCAAGTAAAGTTCAGCAGAAAGGAAAAGTTTCTATTTAATCCTGACAGCACAGCAGAGCTAAAGAGTGATAGATGTAGCAGAGCCAAATGTGTTTTCCTGCCAAAAGTTCATGCCAAAACCTGCTGATGACCAAGATAAAGTTGAAAGATTGTTTTTGATTCACGTTTATTCAATGTAATATCAAGTCTGTACTTCATTTCTTTCATCATACCTTCACTCACGAAACATCTTAGTTACATGGCTATGGACGACCATGCCTGGGGTCCCAGGATATCCAGGTAGGAGCACCGTGACAAGTGCACAGCCACACCTAAAGGGACACTATAGGCAACCCTTACCCCACTCTGGCATTCCTATCCTGGGTAACACCATGTTTACTAAAAGGAGGACCCTGTCCCTCGTTGCTGAAATGCAACTGGCATCACAACAAACTGTAAACTCAATTATTCCATCTTAAATGAACTCCCCTGGCCGATGTCTTCCCCGTGGCCAAACAATGTAATTTCATAGATAATGGTGTAACCTGCAAATTGCCTACATCCACCTGATAAAAAAAGCTGTGAATACATGGCCTCTAGGGGTCACACAGAGACACGGATTTTGACTCATTGGAAATAAGGTAGTGTCAGAGCTAGCTGAGATCCTGAGCCTGATAAAATAACTGCTTCTACACAGATTTTGAAGAATATAGGAGCTTATTGTGTGTCTGTAGGTGTGAGTTCCCCCTCATTATCTATTCTGTGAGCTCCAGAGCTGAAGGAAAACATAGCGGAAAGTAAGGGAAATTATGTCACAGCAGTACAGTGCTGGCAGATATCACAGAAGGGAGATACATCCTGCTTCTGAGTGAAATGCATCTAGCTGTGCAGCTGAATCAAGGAATAATATGGCTGAGGAAGACAATTGGGAAGCCAAAAAAAAAAATAATGTTCCCTCACAGTTATGACTGTACAAAGAAGCACAGCCATTATGAAAACATTTTATGAAAACTCAGGTACGCTTTAAATTTCCTTGCCCTGCCATTATTTGTTAGGGGAGAGAAGGTCCCCATACACAATAGATACTCTGCCTGCCTGGCCAAAATTGGCTGGTTTGGCACATAATAATCTTCTACTTGGGGTAGAATACATTCTTTGTGCCCATGGCATGGGTTTTTGAATGGATTCCTCGCTGTTGGTCGTGAAGCTCAATATGATAGCTATGACAGACAATTGGTCGACTAGTAGTTGTAGGCACTGATTCTCCCAGTACCATGCAAGTCATATGAATATATATGCTGTAAATGAAGGTAGAGTTTTTTTTCTTTGTTTAATCCTAATGTTGTGTGCCTCTCTTCAAAACATCCTAAGCAGTTGCCAATGCTGCCTAGCACACCTCCTATCACAGCCCTGTTTCTATTTTTTTTTTTTTATTGAGCTTTTTTTTAACACATACATTTTTACCAATGGAAATAGACAATTACAAATGTCAAGACTTGGCTGCGTAGGTTATATTGAAAAAAAAAATAATTATAATTATCAAGCATCAAAGTCATGACCCACAATATTGTAAAATGGAAACTGGGTGTTGAGAACAATAAACTCATCTTTGTTTCACCTCCTGGATTTTTTTTAAACCAGAGGTGTACTGTAGGTGGATGCATGCAAGAGCAAAATTAATCACGCGATGGAATGGTCAATTTCATGTCGAAAGAGAAAGGAATGTTGCCTAGATAGAGCAGGAAGAGACCTGATGTCTAAAGCTTTCTTTTACATGAGCCGATCATTGGGTCAATTATTAGGGAGGAGTATCTGTAGAAACACTTGTTCCTGATAATTTGCCTGTGTAAAGGTGGACGTGATTACCTAATACACAAGCAGAAGCTTGTTTATTGGGTGGTCATATGTTTTGTCCAGTACCCAAAATCATAATGTCTGGGAAGCCCATGGCCTTCAGGGATCTGCTGCCCTGAAACAATACATCCAAAATTTGGATCATTTCTTGTATTCCTAGAAAATTTATAAAAGAAGCATCCACCTTTGATCCACAACACCAAGAAAGAGTCTCCTCTTGGATGGAAAGAGTCCCCTACTGGACAGAAAGAGTCTTTGCAGTTTGAAGAGGACTCTACCATCTTGCCAAAACCTTATGAGCAGTGTCTTAAATCCTAATGGTTATTGAGGACTTATGTATCATTGCATACAAATGTCAATGCAGAGTCCTGTTTTCTCTTACTAACAGAGGGGTCAGATCTTTGTTTTTCTAATGTAAAGCTTCAAACCCCCTCTATTGTATGCTATCAACTGATATTATTTTGGTTGGGGCCCAAAAACTTGAAATGATGTCTCCAAAAAGCAAAACAGAACTTATTGTGTATCTTCTGTTGTCATTTAAAGGTAACAATCCTAGTGAAAAGGTAACAATCCTTCTGTCATGTGTTAAGTCTGCGGTCTGTACCCACCACTGCTTTTACCTGCGGGTGTGGGTGCCACAGCATTCACTATGCCATCTAATATCCTGATTGCCGGCATCTTTTCTATGCACACACACCCTCACCTCTGGCCTCTTAAAAGGCCAGTGTGCACACTCCTAAATCCTTCTCAAGACAGAAGGTGTCTGAGCTTTTGGTTCCCTGGTGACCACTAAAAGTGCTTTATAGTCTAGTGTGAATTTGATTTACCTGTGTTTACCCTGCATTATTTCCTGCCATGCTACACGTTCTGTTTCCATCCTGCTGTTTGCTCCTACACTTTAATGTCCAAGTTCAGTTCATTTCATGTTTAAGTTAACCCAGTCTGCCTTCTCTGTCTGTGCTCCTGTAAAGTTCCCAGCCTGCCTGCCTTGTGTATGCTTCACCGTTACCCCGCCCGCATGTCTTTCCAGTGTTTATGTTAAGTGTCCACTGTATGCATCTCTAAAACCAGCATTCAAGCCTTGGTGCCTGTTAAGACTATACCTGCGGTTTTCCTTTTTTTTTGGTGTATTTTCCAGAGCTTGGACTGGAGTCCCGGACCTCAGTAGATCAGCAGCTAACCACACTGAGACTACCCCAGGAGGTAGTGTTCTGGTCATTAACCCACGTTTTGAAATTTTTGGGTCAAATATGGATATCTATAGTATCAATTCACTCATCTTTAGACTAGAACATATGTTTTATTGTCTCTAAAATCTATCTAATAGCATTTTGTAGTCATAGCTAGATGCTTGTGTTTTTATAGTCGTAAAATGATTGAAAGACTCCTGTGGAAGCCTCGCATGGGGAGTAGAAGTCACAAAGGTCAGCCATAATAAAGGATGCTATAAATTAGTAAATGGAATCAATGCATTAATTTCCCCCATTTACATATAAATAGATTAATAGTGAAATCATTTTTTACATTCTTTAAAGCTTTCAGAAAGGTCATCAAGTCAGTGCTTTTAGTACATAATTTAGCATTAAATATGTTGAGCATAAATTTTTAAGAACATCATTTCATATGCAGTTTGTTCCTGAATAATTGACGGGTTTAAATAGACAAATGTGATCAAAATTAATATGTGTCCTGCTGCAAAAGAAGACTAAATCAAATGAATCCACATGCACTTCACTTATTGGAAAAGAAGAGTTAATGGGCAGTGCTTTTTGAAGACCACAGGGGAGATTTATTAAGACTAATACAATGAAAATGTGGTGAAGTGGCCCAAAGCTGCCAGATATATTTGCATTTTTTATTTACAAAGGGTGGTTGAAAATTGAGGTCTAGAATCTGATTAGTTACTATGAGGGACTGCTCCAGTCCCCAGTTGTAATGAAGTTCCCTTCTGTCTCGAATCTATTATTAAAAAGGGGTATTCCCATCTCTATTGAACATGAATACAGAATACACCATAAATGTCTGATAGGGGCCCGATTCCTATGTCGAAAACTGAAATTCCCAACCCCCATCCCAACTGGGAAGGTGTGTACCAGTCACTGCATTGAGGCACAGAAACAATAGATAGGTGGCTGCACAATCTGTTTATGTACCTCCTACAGAACAGAATGGAGGCACATGGAACACTGCCTCTCCATTTATTCTCCATCTGGTTTTATGGTAAAAATATCTAAGCTGGGAAAAACTTTTTGAAAGGCCATTCTAGGAAAATGTACACGGGGGCGATTCATCATTATCAATTCTGGCTTCAAAAAGTAGCAAAAATAAATCTTTAAGAATTTTGGGGCATATTTGCACAAGGTTTTTGTGACATTTTGCAATTTTACACCACTCGCTGCAGTTATAAAAAAGTTGGAGGAAAAGTAGATGTAGTTAGCCTGTTGAGCTGACTTAGGCCAGATTTATCTATCAACTGTGATATTTTTTTAAAGAACATCTGTCAGCAGATTTGTACCTATGAAACCGGCTGACCTGTTGCATGTGTGCTTGACAGCTGAAGGCATCTGTGTTGGTCCCATGTTCATATTTGTCCACATTGATTGAAAACATGGCACTTTAATTTATGCAAATGAACCTTTAAGAGCAATCAGGGTGTTGTTGTTACACTCAGAGGCTCTGCTATTTCTGCCACTGCCGCACCCTCTGCACTTTGATTGACAGGGCCAGGCAGTGAAAACGTCATCACACCTGGCCCTGTCAATCAAAGTGGAGAAAGTGCGGCAGCTGTAGAGAGAGCAGAGCCTCCAGGTGTAATGGCAACAACCCCCTTGCTCCTAGAGGCTCCTTTACATATAATAAAACATAATTTTTCTCAGCAATGAATTAAAATATGACCATGGGACCAACACAGATGCCTTCAGCCACCAACTGCACATGTAACAGGTCAGCCAGTTTCATGGGTACAAATCTGCTGACAGATGCCCTTTAAAAAGTCACAAAACTTGTTGCAATCTTACTCCAGTTAAAGGTTGGCATGTGAAGTGGGGTTCCATCTCAAGACAGAAGTACCAGGCTTAACAATGTACCAAATTTATCAAACATTGTGAAACATGATAAAATGAAATTTGATAATGATAAACTTGATGCAACATACTACAATGCAAAATTGTAGATTACTCTCATGATAAATCTCCCTCACTGTGTGAGGGGCATGATAACATCTAAGGCCATGCACTAAGCATAAGATAATATATTAGTGTTTCCCAGAATCTTCCATTAAAGCATGAAGCCATTTTCAACCCGTATTCCATCTTTCTACATTCTATACCCATACTATATCTACTTGAACAATGCATAAGGGAAACACTTCCACATTATTGTCTTCTTCTATACAGCACAGACATATATGTATAGAATATACAGTATTTTAGGATGAAAAATAGTATATCCTTGGAAATAGGTGGAGTGAAAACTCTTTATGGATTCTAAAGATTTGTTAAAATTCTCCATTGATGCACATTTTTTTTTTTTTTTAGCTGAATCAAATTTTCCAGATTTGATGTTTGCCCTGAATTTGGTGTTGCTTCCTTCTGCCTGCACAATGCTATACAGGTCTCAACTTTAGACCCCTATGTGGTCTCACAGAATACAGTTGTAACAGAATTAAAGATAAAAAAAAATTTGAAGCTGCAGCCACATGTCCTATGTTATATCAGTGTCTCAGCCCGCCACAGTCCCGATTCCCCAGGTGGGCACGGGCGCTGGTTCACTCACTCTGTGTCTTTCACAGTTCCATTGGTCTGGCATCGGCCAGGGCACCAGTGTCCTGGGTGTCCTTTAGGGATATTCTTCATTAATCCTCACCTCATTCTGCAGTGCTTAAAGGGTTGACTCTTCTTTTCTCTGTGTGCAGCAGCTAAGCTGTTTCGAATGTGCTAATCAGCTACTGCTATATATGCCATACTCTTTGTCTCATTCTTTGTCTGAGCAATAGTTTTACTAGTTTGCTAGATCCTGCAAAGCTTCTATAATCTGTTTATCTGCCCATATACCGACTTTTTCTTGATACCCAGATTCTGACTCTTTTCAACCTGACCTGACCTGTGCCTGTTCACTGTATTGATCCTGTGCTGCCCTGACCTTTGGACTGTTTCACGAATATGCACAAAGTCTGCCTGCCCTGATCTCAGCATGTTGCTGACTACAAATTTTGCCTGATCCCTCAGTGCTTCACACTGGTGTTGCTGACCCCCATGGGTCAGCTGTCAACCACATCAGGACTACTCCAGTGGCCTGATGCATTACCTGTAGTGAATGAAAACCAGGGAGCCATCTGAATAACAGTCTTACTTTTAGCCCAAAGCCAAATCCATTGGTTGGCACAGTAGGTCCACAAACACTGTCTATAACATCCCTCCATCTCCTCCTCCCTATTTACTTTTTTTTTATCAATATCAACAGATTTTTTTGGTGTAGGTTTCTTAAAACCTGGAAAGGGTGAGCTACATATTATTGGAATGCATTGAAGATGATATTTTAATCTAATAAAATAATTTACAATGTTCCATGTAGTCACACGTACTAAAAGAATATAATGAAATGTGTTGTTTAGATAAGGTGGCTGTAAAGGAAAAAGGGTCTGATTTACAATATCCTTTATCTTTTACACATTGGAATCTGATTTCTTGAATGATACATATAGGACTCGCTGTCTTTAAAAAAATACACAATATACAGTTAAACAGCAGCCATTGTAGACAGTCCACTGTTTCTCTAAGGCCTGTCTACCATCTCATGACAGCTCTTCCCTTGGTGCTATTCTTGGCTTGCTCCCTTTATCATTGTGTTGTGTGATGGGTTGTCCCAGCTGAAAATGAAGATGGGTTTCCCAGTTGACAGTGAAGAAGGTTGTCAAAGAACATCTGGTCTGCGCTAAGAAAAACAAATGCTGGATCAAACCAGGACTTTCCATTTTTATATCGTAAAAGTAAACTTTTTTCTTTGTTTTTATCGGAAGTGATTTTTTTTGTATGTGCTTTAAACTTATATTTTATAAAATTATATAATTTTAGAGTGCAGGCATAAATAGGGGTGATAATATGTACTTAAAGGATTAGCCAGTGTTGTCAGTTGCATATCATTGTGGTGCACCTTTAACAGTGATTAATGTATTCTTATATTTGCATTCACACATTATCCCATCTTGTGTAGGATGCCATTGTGGTGCATGTGGTCTGCTCCCGACATCCTCCATTGTATGCATTTTTGCTGGGGATTGCCGTTAGCAACGGATCACATGCGGAGGAATTGCTACCCTGGTTATAAACACGCCACAGTGTTTGGGGTTTTTGAGCATTTCCTCCCATTTAGGCCACTTTATTTCAGTTATTTTTCTTGATATGTTTAGAATGTGCCACTGTACGGTATACTGCTGGTAGCATTCTGTTGCACCTGGTAGCCTGTGTGTCACGAGGGTGTCAAGAACCACGCCTGTCTCCGTTATACCCAGGGTCAGGAAGTCGCAGCGGTTGGCTGCGCGCTCTATGTAGAAAGATAGGGCTGTTTCTTTATGGTAGCTTTCTGGGTTTGCTTTGCAACCCTTTTTGGCTCACTCAGGGATCCGTAGCTCCTTCTCCTCAGCTGTTCCTTGTCCAGCACTCCCAACCTCCTTATATTCCCCTCTCATACTTCTCTGGTTGCCAGATATAGAGCTTCCTGCCTGGACTTCTATACTGACCCACTGGAGCTGTGTTGCTGCGTTCCCTGGTTGTTGTTCCAGAACGTTATCCTCCGGATCCCTGTTGGGCCTTTGTGGTCTTCTGTTGTCGCCCACCTGGGATTATATGTTTGTCTGTATTGTCTGTCCTCTCCTTGGTGTTTTCCTCTTAGTGTCAGTGGTGCGGACTAGTGATCCCACCGCCCCGTTCACTACCTAGGGCTCATCTTAGGAAAAGCCAGGGTTTAGGCACGTGATCGGCGTACGGGTGAGGAACCCGTCTAGGGACGTCAGGGCAGTCAGGTGCCAGCCGCAAGGTGAGTCAGGGGTCACCACCTTTCCCTCTCCCTTGGGCAGGGCCTTCCCTTTTACCTCCCTTTGCGTGACGCTGGTCATTACACTGTGTCACATGACCTGTTATAAGTGGGGCTCACAGCCTTATCATCTCTCCCACTATATGAGTGATTTCACTATGGAGGTATGTGGGAGCTTGGCTGTAAGTTGTATCTTAGCACCTCTCAGACCGTGTTCACACACCGTAGGTAGTTTAGTGGTTGGAACCCATGCCACGCTGAGATACTTTGACGGCGGTGCAAAGGGCTCCGATGTGTTCCTGACAGGAATACATTGGCTAAAGACTCAGTTCTTAACATCAGCTTTAGGGATTAAACAGTATTGTCAGTTGCATATCATTGTGTTGCAACTATCGCAGTGATTTTTGTGATAATATATACTGCATGACTTCATTGATATAAATATGATAGACCAAAATGGGTGGACTCACCATAACAGGTAGCATACTGTATGTGCAACCTGGGCAGTTGCTCAGGGTCGACTGAATAAAGGGTGCAATAGGCAACTTAGTAACAGCTTTTTACTGTCTGTGAGATTGCATATAGAGGCTACAGACAGCTTTACATTGTTTAATTGTATTGCTCACTCACTTTCTAAATGCAAAATTAATCTACTTTCAAAGTCGTTTTCATTAAAAAATAAGATTTTATTGCTGTGGAGTATATCTAGCTTCTCTACATGCTGGCAGTGGTGCTGTTTCTGATATTGATACTGAAAGAATGCTGCTCCTGGCAGCTGTCACATTTTACCTCTCTCAGTAGCAGTAGGATATACTGGCAGGATTTGTAAGAGGTGACTGAATAAGAGTAACATAGTAACATACAGTGGATATAAAAAGTCTACACACCCCTGTTAAAATGCTAGGTTTCTGTGCTGTAAAAAAATGAGACAAAGATAAATAATTTCAGAACTTTTTCCACCTTTAATGTGACCTATAAACTGTACCACTCAATTAAAAAACAAACTGAAATATTTTAGGTGGAGGGAAGAAAACAAAAACAATTATAATAATGTGGTAGCATAAGTGTGCACACCCTCTTATAACTGGGATGTAGCTGTGTTCAGATTTAAGCAATCACATTAACAATCCTGTTGAATAGGAGTCAGCATACACCTGCCATCATTTAAATTGACTCTGATTAACCCCAAATAAAGTTCAGCTGCTCTAGTTGGTCTTTCCTGAAATTTTCTTAGTCGCATCCCACAGCAGAAGCCATGGTCCACAGAGAGCTTCAAACGCATCAGAGGGCTCTCATTGTTAGAAGGTATCAGTCAGGAGAAGGGTACAAAAGAAATTCCAAGGCATTAGATATACCATGGAACACAGTGAAGACAGTCATCATCAAGTGGAGAAAATATGGCACAACAGTAACATCACCAAGAACTGGACGTCCCTCCAAAATTGATGAAAAGACGAGAAGAAAACTGGTCTGGGAGGCGACCAAGAGGCCTACAGCAACATTAAAGCAGCTGCAGGAATATCTGGCAAGTACGGGCTGTGTGGTACATGTGACAACAATCTCCCGTATTCTTCATATGTCTGGGCTATTTGGGTGGAGTGGCAAGACGAAAGCCTTTTCTTACGAAGAAAAACATCCAAGCCAGGCTACATTTTGCAAAAACACATCTGAAGTCTCCCAAAAGCATATGGGAATAGTTGTTATGGTCTGATGAAACCAAGGTTGAACTTTTTGGCCATAATTCCAAAAGATATGTTTGGCGCAAAAACAACTGCACATCACCAAAAGAACACCATCCCCACAGTGAAGCATGGTGGTGGCAGCATCATGATTTGGGGCTGTTTTTCTACAGCTGGAACTGGGGCCTTAGTTAAGCTAGAGGGAATTCTGAACAGTTCCAAATACCAGTCAATATTTGCACAACACCTTCAGGCTTCTGCTAGAAAGCTGAACATGAAGAGGAACTTTATCTTTCAGCATGACAACGACCCAAAGCATACATCTAAAACATCAGTTTTCTCCAGCTCCATCTGAATTCCGTTTTTATGCTGGGTTTGAAAACTCTGCTTTTAGTCAAATTGTCCTGGGTATACCTTACTTATAGCGATTTGTGACAAATGAATTCAAAACTTACTGAATTTCTTGTCGAACTTTGGCAAAGCTGGCGAATCAAATTTCTCAAAACTTTGCTCATCTCTAATTATCATCGTCAAAATCATTTTATTACATTTGGTCTCTAGTAAAAATGTTCAGCCATTTCTAAGGTACAGGTATTAATAAAATCTATTTCCAAGCTGTCACTTTATGTTTTATTTAAATCTGTTCATCAGATGGCTAATGCCATCTCTGATCGCCTGACCTCATAAACACTCGTTATAGCTTAGTTCTTATCCAATTATATATATATGGCCTATATTAGTTTATGTGGTCAGGCAATCAGAAATAAGAGCTACACCTGAGCTATCAGATGACGGGATTCGGCAAAAAAAAAAAACACCCCCAAGTGATTGCTTGAAAATAGATTGATTTTTAACCCTTGCATCTCAGAAACTACTGCACATTTTTAATAAAATAATGTTTTAGCCCAAAACGAGGAAAATGCATCCATAAAAAAAATACCCTTAAAAGTACACATGGCCTTTAACTTATTGTACTGGTTTGTGTTAAAAACTAAATTTAGAATTTTTATCCACAGTATCACATATCTGAGACAAGTAGCCTATAAAGTGGCTATTCACCTTTCTGCAGCATGTCAGTACCCCTGGTGGTAATCATACTTACCTGATCCCCGCTGATCCACCGCTGCCCCATTAGCTCTGCAGGTCCCGGGTCACCCCACATCAACAACCAGTTTGACGTGGGACACCTGACCGCTGCAACCAATAACTTGCCGCAGAGGTGATGTATCGCCCATGAGGCACATGACCCAGTAACGTCTCACATGAGTGACACATGACCACTGGACCCAAAACTCAGCAGCGGTAAACAACTCCCTTAAATCAAAAATAAAATAGTCCGGAAAGTAGACATTTCAGAGATTTCCAGAATTTGCATCATTCCAGGTAGAAATATACTTAAATAATGGAATCCCCTGTAGCAATACGTAGATTTGTAATTCCTTTGAAGACACGGGTCTTTTGAAAAGCCTTTTAAGCAAATGCTAAATCGTTGCTATACCAAAAGCTGCATGGTGTCATTATATGGGCAAAAGAATTGAGTTAAAAATTAGCCATTATATAATATCAATAATTATTAAGTGAAGGAATATGAAATGCAGCTAATTCCTTCCAGCTGTGGCGAGATTCGTGACGGGCTGACATATTGTGGTAGCGCCAAGCTCCAGTAGGCTTTGTTCTTAGCTGTCGACTGGAATCTATATGAGAAGTCTGCGATATCATTCTGTCTGCATGTTAGAAATCACAGATAATGTCTACAACAACATCCTGGAGATGCAGACGCATAAATGTTAATAATGCATCAGCCACGCGCCCATTAGTGTTGAATGTGACGCATGCATTATACATAAAACCATTAAAGTAAAAATTCACCTTGGGAACAATATTGTATTAAGGAATTATTAAAACTCCACTAAACCTGAAAATTCTGAAGTGCCTGCATTTAAAAAACAAGTACCGGGTTAGAAAAACATGGCTGCTGTCTACCATAAAAGGGAACACATCTTCCATAAGTTATATCTCTGCCCGGTTCATGTCAATGGAGCTAAAATTAAGCACTAGAAATAAGCCATGGACAGGCATGGTGCCGTTTGTGGAAGAAAGCAGACATGTTTTTTAACCCAGTGTAGCCTCTATCATTCTGCATTAGGGTCCATTCACACATCCGTGTGTGTTTTGCGGATCCACGGATCCATGGATCCGCAAAACAGGCACAGCGACAATGTGCGTTCCGCATTTTGCGGACCGCACATTGCCGGCACTAAGATCCGCTATTGCGGACAAGAATAGATCTTGTTCTATTTTTTTTCAGGATTGGAATTGCGGACCCGGAAGCGCGGGTCCGCAATTCCGGATCGGCCCCATAGAAATGGATGGGTCCGCAATTCCGTTCCGCAAAATGTGGAATGGATTTGCGGATGTGTGAATGGAGCCTTAGGGTAAGTACTAGAGATGAGCGAAGTTTTGAAAAATTTTATTTGGCAACTTCGCCAAAGTCAGCTAAGAAATTTGATTTGTTACGGATTTTGTGCGGGATCTTTAATTAAGATGGCAGCGGCGGCCTCTTCGCACTCAAATGGATGAGGTGAGTATTATTATTATTATTTTTTTTACCGTTACCGATTAACCTCTGAAAACCCTTATTTTCCATCTCAGATGCCATGATCAGCGATGAATGCAGCATCTGAGGGGTTCAATGATGGGGGGCTGTGCAATTGTCATTCCCCGTCATTGCACCCACTACTTACAAAGAAATGCGCTTCATGACGGAGTAATTTTCCACAAAGCGAGTTTCTTTGTGAAATTCGATAAAGCAGCTGAAATAAATTTTTTGTAAGCTTCGCTCATCATTGCTCATCACCACTCGGACCCAGGACAGTGCCAGAGTGAATAACTACTGCCACCATCATGCTGCAATACCTTTCCCATCCTCTCTCTCCTCTCCTGGGCTTGCTGCATAATCCTTTTTGAAAGAAAACAAATTACAAATGCATTCAAAAAGATGTTCTTTTCCTCGCCCTTTTTTTTACCTCCTCTTAATTCTCCTTTTTATGCTCTATGAAAATTGTAATACATTAGCCACTTGAATTCTTCGGTAATAAATCTTACCAAACTGCCGTACTGTAAATTCTGCAGCAGTAACATGGGAGGTAGAGATATTTCAGACTTTTAAGTTTAGAGTATTTTCCTGTACAGCTTGAGGTTACAGCACCCAGGTGGGAGAATAGGTGACAGGCAATCTTTGTTTTTGTTTTGTTTTTTAAAATATAGTATGCCACCAGGCATCATGTTCCCGCACTCAATGATAGAGCATCACACCGCAACCTTTTTCTGTACAGGTGACAACGTGTTTCATGTGGGCTTGTATGGGGTTTACAATCAATACAGTAATTTACTATTATCATTAGGGATGAACGATTTTCATATTTTGAAGAGAGGACTCCGGCATAACGTAAACCGGACGGATCCGTTTTGCAGGACATAGACTTCAATTATGACGGAATAAATAACGGAATGTCTCTAAAGGCATTCCGTTATGCATTCCGCCATGGAATTGCGCTACGGTCCATGGTAACAGAATCCATAACTCAATTCAGTAAATACCACAACATGAACCCGCACACGAACTTCAAAATAAGAAATTCGTTCATCCCTAATTATCATACAAAATATAGGTTATCAGTAAAATGGAGGCAACTGCCCATATTAGTAGGTAATTGTACTCTGGGAATGCAATAGTAAATGTGCATGTCAAACATTAATATCAACTTACAGGTGCTACATGTCAGTCATGGAGTCAATCTATGCAGTCAAGTTGAGTTGGCCCATTTGAATCTTTAAAGCAGGTTGAGAAACAATACCTGAACCTTCATAATTGTTATAGAACTTTTTAGGGGGTATCTTTTGAGGGTGTAGAAGAGAGCGGACACACCAATTTCCAGATGAAATGGCCTTGTTGCACATAAGAAGACACCAATGTCATAAATGGCACATAGGGGAAGACTTATCAAGGTGGCTGCTTTCTGTGCCGTACTTGTTATCCCCTGCACCGCCGGAGAATGTGTTTAATTTACACAACCCAAAAGAACTAGAAAGAACTGACCAACAATCAGTCATATACAGTAGTAGCAGTGGAGCACCATCAATGGAGGCAGACCACGCAACTGCTATAGAAACTCAGGGGAGGGGGGCCCAGCACTAAAATTCTTTTTTTTCTGACAAGAAAGCCTGGTCATAAATTAGGTGCATCCTTCTGCAGTCTGTGCGCCTAAACAGAAATCTACGACTGCTCAGATCTACCAAGATTTCTGGCTTCATTGGCACCAGAAAACTTGCTCAAATGAGGATACATTTATTAGGTGGTGAGGGCAGCGGAAGTTCAGAGAGATGCAACAATTTTTTGAAAAGTCACATAGTTTGCGACTTTTTAACTCCAACTATTTAGACACACATGAATTTTGAAGTTCTGGCCCGTGCCCATTGCCCCAAGTGAATTTACTGAAATCACAAAACCATCTGACTAAAAACAAATATAGGAAAAAAATATGTGGTTGTTTAATGGACCCAATATTTATTCAAAATCACATAATCAACTTAAATTATCACATTGGAATTTATGGATATTGTGTACAGATGTTGCAGCTAATGTACATACTCAATAATACCCCACAAGCACAATGGACCCAGCAATATCGGATGTTAGGGTTGGCCTGGCCCACTAGAGTACCTGAGGATTCTCTGGAGGGCCCAAGCTCTGACACAGGGGCCCAGTAGTATCCTATTAAAACTTAATGTTGTTAAGTTCTGTATGAGCAATGATAAAAACTAAAAATGGATGTGCACATGCCCTGTTTACACAGAGTTCAGGCCCTCAGAATCCTTTCCTCTGGTGGGCCCAAGGAATTTCAGTATGACACTGTATGATGTTGTGGGCCAAAATATCCAGACCACCATGACAAAAGACCTGCATTTTAAGGTCACTAAATATCCTACTGAAGATCAGGTCGGGACTTTCTCCCATGGATATAAAAAAATCTTACTGCATTTTTTCAGACTTTGGATGTCTATCCTCACCATTACAGATGAGCAAAGTTTTGAAATATTTAATTTGGCAGCTTTGCTGAAGTTCACTAAGAAATTCCCCAAGGAGGAAGCTGGACAAAACGTACGACAGGGTGATCACTAACTCCCTGGATTCTGGGTCTGTATTTCACATGTTTGCTCCATCATGCAGTGAGTTGGATTGAACTGTAGTAGGAATGCTTTTTATAGCACCTGACATTATGTTGTATTGAATATATGGTTTTTATTGGCCTATAGCGTGTTTATACTGCTCAGATATAGATATAATGATTATGTATCCACCCTTGGGATTGAAGCATGTGGGTGCGAGCTTATAATGTTTATTTATTCATTTGTGAACAAGCCAACACTATTGAAGAGAAGGGTATTATTCTACCATCTGCCCTTGAAGAAGTGTGGTAGACAATTGGACCTGGTTTCTAGGCGGTGGCGTTTTGTCTATGTTGTCCATACTGTCCATACTGCATATTTGTAACAATTTTAATTTGATTATATTTAATGATTAAATAAAGGTTGTATTCTTTTTTGATGTGTGGTCTTGTGTTTTTGGCGGCTTGCACATTTTTTTTTTTCTTTAAACAATCTGTTTTAATTAAGGTTTTCAATGAAAAAGTACACAATTAAAGGAAAGTAGAGCTCTTATGGGCACGCAGGCCCAATGAGAAAAATGAGATTGTACATGCAATTGACAATACAAAGCTCGTGTAATCAGATTCCACATCATGTGATACTCAAAAGTAGAAAGTAGACATCAAGTTTTGCAACTAAAACCTTCAACAATATCAAACAGCTAATGAACTTGGCTTATTCATCAAAGCTATGATATGATAATGATTATCATGGATCAGAGAGCCAGCAAAATGCAATATAAAGATCAGAAATTAAAAATTAGGAGGGGAAATGTAAGAAAGTCTAGGGAGGGGGGAAGGAAAAGGGTAAGAAAGGAAGGAAGCAGTTATAAGGAAGGAGCTTGTCCAGCTCTAGCAGATCCCGAGTAAAGTACAAAGAAAAGGAGTAGACCAATTCAGACTGATTAGACTTGCGCATTTTTACCACACAGTAGTACTTTTTTGTTGTATAAAAGAAATCTTGAAAAGTTATATTTTCCCTTGCGAGGAGGAAACACCAAGCTAAATCTTTGCCAGGGGTAAAAGAAAGCTTAACTGTACATCCAAAGTCCAATTCGATAACAAGAAGCATGATGTTCAAAGGAATAATATCTTACGAAGTCTACAACCAAAGGGGTAAAGTCATGAAACCATCCCCACATCGATTTACATCAGTTTTACTTAGTTCTGTGAAGACCTCCAATGTTATATAGATGTCTCAAATAGACTGAGGAAATGCAATTTGAGAACATGATAAAATGTTTTGCTCCGAGCTGTAAACAGAAGTGTTCCAAGTCTGACCTCGCTGAACGTACGTCTCTCTGGGTAGGATTTAAAACTCATATGTGCACCTGACACAGAGATACAATTGATTTTAGCTGCAGCACATAGCAATAAATTTATTTATAACATGTCTTTAATGTGGGGGCCAGGAGTCATCCAGAGTTCAGGAGAATTGTGTTGGCTTTGCCTTTTCTACACTATTAATATTCATGGATAGATTTAATCACACAGTTTATATCTGTGTTTTGCTCAAAAAAACATAAAATGGTTCCACCAAGTTTTGTATCATGCTAATTGCACCCTGTCATGTGATTTATTACATTCATTAAAAAGCAAGATCTGTCTCTTCATTCAAGTCATAGGAACCCAAGCTGATAACGTTTTCATACACACCTTAATAAGGTTGAAGTTCACATTCTTTGCGTTTTATAATTCACTACTCATACACACAGTGCATATTATTCAATATTTTTCAGAAAATAGCCACGCCCCAGAGGAGCTTAAAATCAAATTTACCTATTGTATCTTGTGGCACAAGCATTGGCTTAGCTTTAGATGGTGCCTTCGGTAGGGTCATACAGTATGCAAATAACACTATGCCGTATTATAGTGCTATTAAGTGCTGCCCAGTATGATTCCAAAATAACAGTGTTATATGTGGTTAATTAGTCAAATGCATTTCAGTTGACCGAAATCATTTTGCTATACAGTTCTTCCATCATAAGACACTGCTCATGACATATTGTAGAGCCTCTAAGTAGCAGTGATACACAATGTAAATGTCACTATAAAGTACTCAAATAATACCATCATACCATAACCAAATCATAGCTCCCCACAAAGCAATATGATAATTATTCAGAGGTAGTGAAGGACGAACATCGTCCGAGACGGTTCGCGAACGCGATCAAATGTTCGCGTACCGCAAGCTCGCTGCGGGCCCCATTCATTTTAATGGCAGGTGAACCTGAAAAACCTTCAGCTCATATTTTCAGCCACCAAACCAAGTAGAAGTGCACAAATAGTCCCACAACATGGACAGTGACATACTAGAGGGGGATCAATGACAAAAATTCCAACAAAAAATATGTGTCTCAATCAGGGGATATTTTTATGCGTCTTAAAGCGAAATTATCTGAAATGTGCCCTGTCAGAGCCTAGAAAGATTTTATTTTAGGCAACGGGAGTACAGGCCTTAAAAATTAGGCATTCACCTGACAGTAAAGATATTCTGATTATGTGGCTCGAGGTACATTATGCGATCAATTGATAAAAATGTTACTGTAGGCCACTGGACTACAGGCCCAAAAACATTAGGCATTCACCGGAAAGAAAAGATCAAGTGATTATGTGGCCGAGGTATATTACACAGTCAATGGATACCAATTTTACTGCAGGCCAGTACAAATACAGGTCAAATACATATGTTTAAAAAAACTAAAAATATAAAATTGGATTAAAAACATGGCTAACGAAATCCCCCATCTTGAAAAAAAACTAATGATAATAGTTGAAATTCAATAACACGTGGTCGTTATTCGTGTTGAATTCCTCCGAGGCCGTAACAATTATTCATTCAGCGCACATAAAAGAACAAGTGAGTATGTGGCTGAAAGTAGATTACAAGGTCATTGGATATCAATTTTCCAGCAGGCCAGTGTACTACAGGCCCCAAAAATTTTGCATTCAGCGTACATAAAATAACAACTAGGTAAGTGGCTGAAGATAGATTACAAGGTCATTGGATATCAATTTTCCAGCAGGACAGTGTACTACAGGCCCCAAAAATTATGCATTCAGCGTACATAAAAGAACAAGTAAGTATGTGGCTGAAGGTAGATTACACGGTCATTGGAAATCAATTTTCCAGCAGGCCAGTGTACTACAGGCCCCAAAAATTATGCAAGTATGTGGCTGGAGGTCTATTAGATGGTCAATGGATATCAATTTTACTGAAGGCCAGTACAAATACAGGTCAAATACATATGTTTAAAAGAACTAAAAATATAAAATTAGAATAAAAACATGGCTAATAAAAATCCCCCCTCTTGAAAAAAACCCTAATGATAATAGTTGAAACACGTGGTCGTCACAAGTGTTGAATTCCTCCGAGGCCCAAAACATTAGGCATTCAACAGACAGAAAAGGCCTTTTTATGCCGCTGTATTTACCTAGGACAGGTACCAATATTTGTTCTGGGTCATGGCGGATATTAGTGGGCTGGCATGAGGAAATTCAATTAAACGTGGTCGTCATAGGTGTTGAATTCCTCTGAGATGTGTGCCTCATTCCTTTTTAGAAATGTGAGGTAGTCCACACTGTCATGAGCTAGGCGAGTGCGCTTATCAGTCAAGATCCCCCCTGCTGCGCTGAATGTCCTTTCGGACAGGACACTCGACGAGGGGCAAGCCAACAGTTCCATGGCAAATTGTGCCAGCTCTGGCCACAGGTCAAGCCTGCACACCCAGTAGTCCAGGGGTCCCTCGCTTCTCAGAACGTCCACATCAGCCGTTAACCCGATGTAGTCAGACACCTGTCGGTCTAGGCATTCCGTGAGGCTGGATCCGTAGGGCGGCTGTCAATGGGTTGGCTGCAAGAATGATCTCATATCCGAAGTGAACAACACATCTTCAAACCGCCCTCTTCTTGCATGCGCTGTTGGATTGGTACCCGCAACTGTATCGCTGTGAGTGGAAATTCCTCTGCCAGTGCCCGCAAAAGCAGAATGCAGCATTTATCAAAGCAAGGTCTGGAAGTGCTGCATTCTGACAGCCCTCTATAATCGTGGTAACATGTCCGCCATTTTGTGTTTGTACCGGGGTTCTAAGTACGTTGCCACCCAGTACTGATCCTTGCCTTTTATGCCCCCATTTGCACTAAACTGGAAGCGGTGGAGTGGCCTTGCTCCTGCTCATCGTCCAGGATAATGTCGTCCTCAGTCTCCTCCCCCCAGCCACGGACAACACCAGGGAAACAAGAAAAGTTTAAAGCATGCTCTTCTTGCTCCTCCTCCACCCTGGCACCATCCTCCTCTGACTCCTCTTCAGACTCCAGTTGACTTGTCTCAGATGGAGTAGCTGCCCCTGGGAATTCATCCAGCATTGCAAATTCCTCATCTTCCTGCTCCTCAACTGCTTGATCAATGACATGATGCAATGCGCGCTCCAGAAAGACGATGTAAGGTACCATGTCACTGATGGCGCCCTGGCTGCGACTGACCAGTTTGGTGAACTCATCAAATGGGTGTAGAAGTCTGCATGCGTCGCGCATGAGCAGCCACTGGCGCGGTGAAAAAAATCCAAGCTCCCCAGATCCTGTCCTGCCGCAGAGTTCGTACAGCTAGTCATTAACTTCACGTTTCTGCTAGAGCAGCTTATCAAACATATACAAGGTGGAGTACCATTGCGTCCGGCAGTCACAAATTAGACGTCTGACGGGCAGGTGGTGTCGCTGCTGAACTTCAGCAAGGCGAGCCATGGCCGTGTGAGATCTTCTAAAATGGCCAGAGATTTTCCTGGCCTGCCGCAAGGTGTCCTCTACCCCGGGATATTTGGCAACAAATTGCTGCACGACTAAGTTCAGGACATGTTCCATGCACGGCACGTGTGTCATTTTGAACTGTTTCAGCACATCCAGCAGATTGGCACCGTTGTTGCACACCACTTTACCAACTGTCAAATAGAGTCGGGTTATCCACTAATCGGTCTGTGGCCGCAAAGCTGAAAGGAGTGCAGGACCGGTGTGGCTCTTGGCTTCCAGGCACAACAGCCGCAGCACAGTATGGCAACGTCTCACCTGGCACGTAGAATAGGTTCTGGGGAGCTTGGGGGGGCCCGGCGGAAGAGGCGGTAGCAGTGAAAAAGGAGGAGTCAGCCGAGGATGAAGTAGGAGGAGGAGAAGAAGAGGCAGGCCTGCATGCAATCCGTGGCGGTAACATCAAATCCACACGGGTTCCACGGTTTGCATGCTTGACGGCCGTCAGAAGGTTCACCCAGTGGGCAGTAAAAGTGATGTACCTTCCCTGCCCGTGTTTGCTAGACCACGTGTCTGTGGTCAGATGTATCTTGGCACCAACAATGTGTGCCAGAGATACATTCACTTGCCATTGAACGTGCCCATATAGCTCCGGGATGCCCTTCTGGAAGAAATATTTCCTTCCGGGTACCTTCCATTGCAGTGTGCCAAAGACCACACATTTTCTAAAGGCCTCAGAGTCCACCAATTTATATGGCAGTAGTTGGCGGGCTAGCAGTTCTGACAAGCCAGCGGTCAGCCGTTGGGTAAGAGGGTTGTCCGGTGTCATCATCATTTTTCGCTCTAACATTTGGGACACAGAAGCCTGCCTTTTGCCATATGAACGCAACGACGGCACGGTGGAAGGTGGAGTGGAGGACAAATGGGAGGAGAGAGGAGAAGGGGAAGGAGAAGAGGCAGGATGTGGAGCACCTGAAGTGTGTCTTTGTGAGTTCTGACAGTGTTGCTCCCACTGGGCTCAGTGATGGGAGGCCAGGTGCCTTCTTAAGGCTGTCGTCCCTAGGTGAGTGTTGGGCTCACCGCAACTAATGCGTTGACAGCACAGGCTGCAGATGGCAACACTATTGTCAGCAGTGGACACGTTAAAAAAAGCCCACACTGCGGAGCCATGTGCCTGCATCCTGGGAGCACCATATGTGACCGTGCACGGTGGATGGCTTGTTCCAGATACATTAGCAGTCTGCTTTTTGCCTCCAGTGTACTGTAAGTTCTGCCTGCTTCTCCTCCTTCTCCTCCCTATCTGCTGCTCCGTCTTTCTGAACTCCCTTCCTCTCTTGTGGGCACCCACATGACGTCCATAGACTCATCATCATTGTCCCCTTCACCACCACTGACATTAGAGATTTCGAAGTAGGCAGCAACAGCGGGGACCACCCTCCTTGGGCTGATCTGGGTATTGTCGTCAGACTACTTGGTGGCGACCATTGATACCTTCTCTTCCTGATCCGATGCCAAGAATGGCTGTGCATCGGTAAGGTCTTGTAATGGATGTGAAAATAATTCCTCTGACTCGAGCTGAGAGGATATGGTGGTGGTGGTGTCTTTGGGAGGCACACAGCAGAGAGTGAAGAGGGTGCGGATAGAGAGGATAAGGAGGTTGCATAAGCGGAAGGCTGAGTGAGCCACTCAACCAAGTCTGGTGCATCCTTTGACGTAACCGCTTGCACCTTCTGCAACTTCCCACTTAGGCTCCGGCCTGGTGCACCTACCCGACTTCTACCACCCTTGCAGAATGGCATGCCTCTTCCTCTGTCTATCATTTTCAATATGACCCTGTGACAAAAGTCTCTACAAAAGAGCAGTATTTGTGGAAGAAGGTATATTACACACCTGCTTCAATCAGTTTTTTGGGGGGCAACTGGTATATCACACCTGTAGAAATAATTTGTTACAATATCGTTTGTCACTATCTGTAGCTGAGGTAATGCAGCTAAACCGCACACAACTGCTGCACAATACAAATGCACTATAATATACTTTCCATGTTAGAAAGTATATTATGAGTACATTACACCCCTCAGTAAGTCACACCTATCAATAGCACACCTATACCAGTCCTTAAAAGGATTTTTGTGGCCCTATTAGCTAGCGTTTAGTGTCCCTAACAGTCTGTCCCTGCTCCACACAACAACCTCTCCCTACATTGACAAAAGAGTGAATGTAAAATGGCGGTGTCACAGCAGACAGGATATCAGATACACAGAAAAATAAACAAACAAGTATCTAGGTAAGAAGCTGGGGATCAGGGTACCCTCCTGACACTTCCCTACCAGCTCTCCCTATACTGCTATACCCACATTCAAACCCTTAAGGTAGGAATAATGTGTCCTCGTGCCTGGGCTGCAAATACCCTAGAATCCCTAAGATGGTGAAGGGGAATAGAGCCAGCCTGCTCCCTCAGAACCTGGATGGGACAGGCATCTCTCTAACAGCCTAGACAGCAAACAACAAGAAAACAACAACCAACTTATCTTTTCTGAGCAGGAAAAGCCAATCCTTCCTTCCTTCCTTCACAGAGCCAGACAGAAGCTATAACCCGCACGGAACACTGGGGGTGGGTGTAATTTAAACCAACAACCCCACCCAGTGCACCTGAAGGGAGGCGGATCTAGCTCGACTCCAAAACAAAACAACAGATTAGACACGTGCTGCTAATCTGGCAGACCTCCGCACATAGCCCGAGCAGGGCATGACAGGCGGCCAGATCAGGTTTATTTATAAGGTAGGGGGTATGTCCATGTGCTGAAACATCTCAATTGGCTGTCCTGTACCACCTGATGGATATGTCATGGATCAAAGTTCTTCTCAATGTTGAAGAATATGGCGCCGGCGGACATCGCCATATGTTCGCCCATTCGGCGATCCGCGAACGAGCAAAGTTTGCCGCGAAACGACCGTCGGGCGAACCGCAAGGCCATCTCTATTCAGAGGTATCATATGGAGGTAGGCTGGGGGTCCTGACTAGGGATGGGAGAATCGACTTCGGATGGATGAAACATCCAAAGTTGATTTGCATAAAACTTTGTTCCAATACTGTACTGAGCAGTAGCTCCGTACAGTATAGGAATGTATTGGCTCCGATTAGCCGAAGTTATTGCTTCGCTAAGTCTCGCAAGACTTTGGGTAATAACTTCATAAATTTATTTGTACTGTAAAAAGCCATTTCCCGAACTCGAGTTCGGTTCAAAGGTACCACTTGGAACCGAACCCGAGTTTGGGAAATTATTTTTTACAGTACAAATTAATTTAAGAAGTTTTTACCCAAAGTCTCACAAGACTTTGCGAAGCAATAATTGCGGCTCATCGTAGCCAATACATTCTGATACTGAACAAGCTGAAAGATGGTACCAGCGCTGGAATGACGGATGTTCAATTAGTTGATGTTGTTGGTAGTTCAGTTTTACCTTAATCCAGTAGAGTGGTAGTTCGGTACGGTAGGGAATGTTCCAGGTATTCAATCCAGGAATGTGGCAGAACTAACTTTCTTCTTGCTCAACCTCAGAGTGCGCGTGCGGCCCCGGCCGGTGGCTAGCACGCGCGAGAGGGAGCTTGTGTAGTTGCGGGATTCCGGAACTTGAAAATACAAAATTGGACTGTTGAAGACTGGAAAAATGTTGCCTGGTCTGATGAGTCTCGATTTCTGTTTCCTGCTATGCAGAGCGCGGACAACAGCCTCTGGGTTTGGCTGTTCAAACGATAGTCCAAAAACACACTTAGAAATCCAGCTCACAGA
This sequence comes from Bufo gargarizans, assembly GCF_014858855.1. Classification (NCBI taxonomy): domain Eukaryota; kingdom Metazoa; phylum Chordata; class Amphibia; order Anura; family Bufonidae; genus Bufo; species Bufo gargarizans. The sequence goes on from NC_058083.1 coordinate 273,099,928, forward strand.
GACTGGAGGGACTGCTAACCTAGGGTCTGATACTGTATGGAGCTCCTGCTCCGTACAGTATTGGCACAAAGTTTTATGCAAATCGACTTTGGATGTTTCATCCAAAGTAGATTGGCTCATCCCTAGTCCTGACTTCTGTAGGTTTCATTGTGAGTAGAGATGGCCTTGCGGTTCCCCCGGTGGTCGTTTTGCGGCGAACTTTGCACGTTCGCGATTTACTTAACATGCAAACATATGGTGGGACAGGACAGCCAATTGAGATGTTTCAGCACATGGACACCCCCCCCCCCCCCCACCCTACAACAGAACCCGATCTGGCAGCCATTTTAAATTCTGTGTTTTGCCAGTGTAGGGAGAGGTTGCTTTGTGGAGCAGGGACAGGCTGTTGGGGACACCAAATGCTAGCTAATAGGGCCACAAAAGTCCTTTTAAGGACTGTTTACGGTAGGTTTGCTATCGATAGGTGTGATATACTGAGGTGTGTGATGTACTTATAATATACTTTCTAACATAGAAAGTATATTATAATGCATTTGTATTGTGCAGCAGTTGTGTGCGGTTCTGCTGCGATACCACAGCTATATAGAGGGACAAGGGCTATTGGAACAACTATTTGCAATGGGTATGATATAACTGTTGCCCCCCCAAAAAAACGATTGACGGCTGCGATATACCTGTTGCCCCAAATAAACAGGGTGGTGTGATATAACTGTTGTGGCAAAAATTATAATTGAGAGGTGTGATATACCTGCTTCTACAAAATACTGATTAGGGGTTCTCTATACCTGCTTCCACAAAATACTCATTGAGGGCTGTGATATACCTGCTTCCACAAAATACTGATTAAGGGGTTCGATATACCTGTTTCCACCAAATATTGATTGAGGCCTGCGATATACCTGCTTCCACAAAATACTGATTAAGGGGTTTAATATACCTGCTTCCACAAAATACTGATTAAGGGCTGCGATATACCTGCTTCCACAAAATACTGATTAAAATCAAAAGTGACAGGTTCATTTACTTGCGGAAGTTGCACGTTCTGCAAATATATACCAAAAATCCCAAAATTTTAAAACCCGGTGGATGGACATGAATACTTTATTAGGGGTTACTTCAATTACCGTAGCAGTGGAATAGTTTATGTGGCATGCTGTACGTGCCCAAAACTATACTTGGGTAAAACTATTCAGGAATTGAGGAGAAGAATCTCCGGCCACATCAGTGCTATAAATACAAAAAAGGATACATCACTATATAGACACTTGTCATATGTCCACAATAATAATCTTGAGGTACAAAATTTTGGGGCCTGTCACAAATTAAAATGGGTCCGAGGAGCGGAAATCTGGATCAAAAATTTCTAAAGGAGGAAGCTAGGTGGATTTACAAATTACAATCCCTGAGCCCCAATTGTCTAATTCAGTGTTTCCCAACCAGTGTGCCTCCAGCTGTTGCAAAACTACAACTCCCAGCATTCCTGGACAGCCTTTGGCTGTGCGGGCATGCTGGGAGTTGTAGTTTTGCAACAGCTGGAGGCACACTGGTTGGGAAACACTGGTCTAATTGAAGGCTTTTCTTATAAAGCTTTTATCTGATTTGTCATATATTATTGCACAATCATATCAAGAGAAAGGGTACATATGCTGTATAATCCTGACCAAATGAGTCACACCACTATTAAAGATAATAGTAAAATAATAAAAATAGCAAAATGTAAAACCTTACTAATTGTTAAATAAAGCCCTGCATGTATGTAGTTCATTGGTAAGGAGTACCCAATATGCCCCATAACATCAAGGGATGTTCTAAAACATCCAGGGATGCCTTCTTCATGTACCACCTACATAAAGTAATATAATACAACAGGGATGCCTTCTTCGTGTATCACCTATATAAAGTAAAATAATACAATAATGGTAGTACCCACTAACCAGTATAAATGAGAAGCATCCGGATAGTACCAATGGGTCAGGAAGGGGTTAATCCTGCACTTTCTAGTGACGCGCCACCAGGGGCGGGCAGGGACGGGGGCAGGGAAGCAATTGCCCCCCAGGCCGCCCTAAAGCACTGTAAAAATAGCCACTGCGCCTGCCCGCTGTTTGAGTCTGAGCATCGCTTATCTAGTTTTGTAACACACATCGCACTGCACTGTGTACGTCCTCTACAGCTGTGTGCATTCCACATAACCAATGGATTTTCCCCAGCCTGACTACTCCCACACATGTGGTCACATGGTCATGACATCACCAAAGGTCCTCTAGCAATCTAAGCTCTAACCTCTACTGCCTACTGGAGGTGCGCATGTGTAGTAAAACCTCAGCAAGGACAGATGACAGGATTGGTAAGGTAATTGAGGCGATTTGTGTTGTCACCAGTATACCGGTCCTCGGCTGTCTGTGCAGGGATGCGCACAGGAGTAAGGCGCTCTGTGACATCACTTGCACAGCCGACAGCAGATGCAGTCAGAACGCTTTGGAGGAGAGAGGAGCGGAGAAGCACAGTGTCCACTCCAGGAGCAGGAAAAGTGTTTTTGTTTTATTTTATATTTAGGCTGATGGACACTGGGGGCTGGTGGGGGCACTGGGGGGTGGGGCTGATGAGATGCACTGGGGGCAGATCAGAGGCACTGAGGGCAGATGGAGAGGCTGCTGGTGTCTGATGGAGAGGCACTGGGGGCTGATAAGAGGCATTGGGGCTGATGAGAGGCACTGGGGGAAGATGAGAGGCACTGGGGGAAGATGAGAGGCACTGGGGGAAGATGAGAGGCACTGAGGGAAGATGAGAGGCACTTGGGGCAAATGAGAGGCACCGGGGGCTGATGAGAGGCACTGGGGGCAGATGAGAGGCACTGGGGGCAGATGAGAGGCACTGGGGGCTGATGAAGAGGCGGCTGGGGGCTGATGGAGAGGCTGCTAGGGGCAGATGAGAGGCACTGGGGGCTGATGAAGAGGTGGCTGGGGGCTGATGGAGAGGCTGCTGGGGGCAGATAATAGGCACTGGGGCAGATGCGAGGCACTAGGGGCTGATGAGAGGCACTGGAAGCAGATGCGAGGCACTGGGGGCTGATGAGAGGCTGCTGGGGGCTGATGAGAGGCAATGGGGGCAGATAAGAGACACTGGGGGCTGATGGAGAGGCTGCTGGGGGATGATAAGAGGCATGGGCCTCTTATTTGAGGTCTGATTGGGGGTCATTTATATTGGGGTCTGAGCTGAGGTCTGATTGGTGGTCTTATCTGAGGTCTTATTGGGGTCTTATTAACATTGGGGATCTTATTGGGGCTGTTAGCTGAGGTCTGATTACCATTGGGGGTCTGATTGGTGGTCTGACCCGAGGTATAATGAAAAATATTTTTTCTTATTGTCCCCCTATAAAACCTAGGTGCGTCTTATGGGCGAAAGACGGACCCTTTATAGGGCTTAAAATACACTACTTGCTTGCTCCTTCTCCCGATCTCCCCTACCCCTTGTGTACACCGTGCGCCGTGACGTCACACGGAGGCACTGCAACGCTAGGGTGAACTTCCTGAACTGCAGAGTGTTGCTCACTTCCTGCCCTGAGCCCAGCTGCCCAGAGCACTGATCCTGAGCCTGCTGGAGTCTTCAGAACTGTAAGTATTTACAGTAATTCACTGTAAGCTATATTATGTACAGTTACTGTATTACTTGTTTTATGTGAGTAAGGGTGCTGGGTGGTTGGAGAAGGGGAGGAATGGAGAAGGAGAAGGGGGAGGGAGGGGTGGATGGAGGGGTTAGTAGTACTTTTGTATATTTGTCTTGCTTCATAACATCAATATCCATTATAAAACAAGGAAAAGGTGGGCGTGGATGGTGAGACGATTCGGTGGTGCAATGGGCCACTTGACTGGATTTGCCCCCCAGGACTAAGGCTGCCAGCCCTCCCCTGCACGCCACTCTCTCCTTCCCCTGACAACAAGGGGGCGGGTTGGTGCTGCTCCATCTTCTATCAATAGTAGCTGGCATCTCACATCATTCCGCATTCACTCGTAGCGGATTGGCTGTGAGTGACAAGAAGGGGGCGGATACTGTGTATATAGTAGGTGGCTTTGAGGCGCGCCGACGCTAATACCCTTATACCCCTGACAAAGCCGCAATTGTGGCAAAACATGTCGGGTGGGGGAGTGTTAGGTGCGCATTTTTAGGCATGCTAGGGACAAGCGAGTAATACAACATTGGCTCACTAAATAGAAGCCTTATCTAGTGCATTGAGTTTGCATGAGTGTGTATGATATTTAAATGTTTCGATATACATGTTTCCACCAAATATTGATTGAGGTCTGCGATATACTTGCTTCCACAAAATAATTATTAAGGTGTTTGATATACCTGTTTCCATATTGATTGAAGCCTGCAATATACCTGCTTCCACAAAATACTGATTAAGGAGATTGATATACCTGTTTGCACCAAATATTGATTGAGGTCTGCGAGATACCTGCTTCCACAAAATACTGATTAAAGGGTTCGATATAACTGTTTCCACCAAATATTGATTGAGGCCTGCGATATACCTGCTTCCACAAAATGCTGATTAAGGGCTTTGATATACCTGCTTCCACCAAATACTGATTGATGTCTGCGATATACCTGCTTCCACAAAATACCGATTAAGGGGTTCGATATACCTGTTTCCACCAAATATTGATTGAGGTCTGCAATATACCTGCTTCCACAAAATACTGATTAAGGTGTTTGATATACCTGTTTCCATATTGATTGAAGCCTGCAATATACCTGCTTCCACAAAATACTGATTAAGGAGATTGATATACCTGTTTGCACCAAATATTGATTGAGGTCTGCGAGATACCTGCTTCCACAAAATACTGATTAAAGGGTTCGATATAACTGTTTCCACCAAATATTGATTGAGGCCTGCGATATACCTGCTTCCACAAAATACTGATTAAGGGCTTTGATATACCTGCTTCCACCAAATACTGATTGATGTCTGCGATATACCTGCTTCCACAAAATACCGATTAAGGGGTTCGATATACCTGTTTCCACCAAATATTGATTGAGGTCTGCAATATACCTGCTTCCACAAAATACTGATTAAGTGGATTGATATACCTGGTTCCACCAAATATTGATTGAGGCCTGCGATATACCTGCTTTCACAAAATACTGAATAAGGGGATTGAGATACCAACTTCCAACAAATATTGATTGATGCCTGCGACATACCTGCTTCCACAAAATATTGATTAAGGGGTTCGCTATACATGTTTCCACCAAATATTGATTGAGGCCTACGATATACCTGCTTCCACAAAATACTGATTAAGGGGTTCAATATACCTGTTTCCGCTAAATATTGATTAAAGCCTGTGATATACATGCTTCCACAAATACTGCTCTTCTCTAGGGTCTTCGGCACAGGGTCATTTTGAAAATGACAGGCAGAGGAAGAGGCAGGCTGTACCGCAAGGGTGGTAGGGGTCAGGCAGGTGCACCAGGCCGGAGCCTAGGTGGGAAGTTGGAGAAGGCACATGCGATTACTTCAAAGGACACACCAGAGTTGGTTGACTGGCTCACTCAGCCTACCGCTTCTGCACCCTCCTCATCCTCTGTATCTGCACCCTCCTCACTCTCTGCTGTGTGCACCCCCAAAGACACCACCACCACCACCATAGCCCCTCCACTTGAGTCAGAGGAATTATTTTCACATCCATTCCCAGACCTTACTGATGCGCAGCCATTCTTGACATCGGATGAGGAAGAGGAGGTAGCAACGGCCGCCACCCAGCGGTCTGACAGTACCAAGATCAGCCCAAGGAGGGTGGTCCCCACTGTTGCTGCCTACTCCGAGATCTCTAATGTCAGTGGTGGTGAAGGGGACGATGATGATGTGTGTATGGATGTCACGTGGGGGCCCACAAGAGAGGAAGAGGAGGGGAGTTCGGAGGGAGAGACGGAGCAGCAGATAGGGAGGAGAAGCAGGCAGAACTTACAGTGCACTGGAGGCAAAAAGCAGACTGTTAATGTATCTGGAACAAGCCATCCACCATGCACGGTCACATCTGGCGCTCCCAGGATGCCGGCACATGGCTCCGAAGTGTGGGCTTTTTTTAACGTGTCCGCTGCTGACAATAGTGTTGCCATCTGCAGTCTGTGCTGTCAACACATAAGTCGCAGTAAGCCCAACACTCACCTATGGACAACTGCCTTAAGGCACCTGGCCTCCCATCACCGAGCCCAGTTGGAGCAACGCCGTCAGGACCCAAAAAGCAACACTCCCAGCACTCCACATCCTGCCTCTTCTCCTCTCTCCTCCCATTTGTCCTCCACTCCACCTTCCACCATGCTGTCGTCGCGTTCATCTGGCAGACGGCAGGCTTCCCTGGCCCAAACGTTCGAGCGTAAAGAGTTGATGACGCTATATAACTCTCTTGCCTAAAGGCTGACTGCTGGCTTGTCAGAACTGCTATCCCGCCAACTACTGCCAAATAAACTGGTCGACTCGAACGCTTTTAGAAAATTTGCGGCCATTGGCACACCCAAATGGAAGGTCCCCGGAAGGAAATATTTCTCCCAGAAGGGCATACCAAAGCTATATGGCTACGCTCAGCAGCAATTGAATATATCTCTTGCACACAGTGACAGTGCCAAGATACATCTGACCACAGACAGTGGTCTAGCAAACATGGGCAGGGAAAGTGCATAACTTTTACTGCCCACTGGATGAACCTTCTGAGGCGTCAAGCATGTAATCCGTGGCACCGATGTGGATTTGGTGTTACTGCCACGGATTGCATGCAGGCCAGCCTCTTCTCCTCCTCTTACTCCATCCTCTGTCTCCTCCTCGGCTGACTCCTCCTTTTCCACTGCTATCGCCTGTTCTGCTGCACCCTCCAAGCTCCCCAGAACCTATTGACGTGCCAGGTGAGACGTTGCCATGCTGTGCTGCAGCTGTTGTGCCTGGAAGCCAAGAGCCACACCGGTCCTGCACTGCTTTCAGCTCTGCGGTCACAGGCCGATCAGTGGCTAACCCCACTCAATTTTTTTTTCTTTTAATAAACTTTATTTTATTTATAATACAAAGAATAAATATCAATATAGCCTTAATAGTGTTATAAATCCTAAAGTCCGTAAATTTCTAATTTGTAAGCATAATTAGTACCGATTGCATACAAATAACCATACTTATGGAAATAAAACAATCAAATGGAGATCTCGCTTGCTAAGAGGGGAGCGGGACTCGCAGCCACACAAAGCATCTAACTTAGCATGTTAATATCCAGAAAAAGGCAAAGGTCGGGGACCCACGGTCCGGGCAGCCACCGGGGAGCGAGCACGCGCCCCGCGCGTCCTTTCCCGAATATGGGTAGAGAGAGCGGCGGGATTAACGATCTTAAATCCATTCACCTGATACTCACATTGACCATACATAGCGGGCTTATAGCGATCTTTAATCGCAGACATTTCTTAAAGCAACCTGGGGGGGTCCAGCAGTCTTCTGTCACAGTGGAGAAAAAAAGAAACAGAAAGCCACAGCATATTTTACTGCCTCTTCCCCATATATAGTTAAGATTGAAAATTTGTGCCCAGCTCATCCATACCTCACATACAGTCACACCGGTATCTCAGGTGCGAGGGGGCTCAAACAAGTATCACTCACCGGCATTTAGAGAAAATGTGGGCAGAAACACCACCAAAAACCGGCTCTGTCCCCTAATTGCACCCATACCACATATATCGTATCGCTGCCTACAGTCCAACCATATATCGAAAAGAAAGAGCCGCATTTCAGGGCGCACCCGGTCGGAATAAAAACCCGATCGTCCCAAACCCCGGGTCCCCACCCATAAACGCGGAGTGCCTTGTTTTAACGAGAACTTTATCCCTTATACAGTGCCTGAGAGTCCCGCCGTCCTCCAGCGTTCTAGAGATGCTCCAATATTCAGATGCGATTTCACATCCTTTCCCAATTGCACTACATAAAGAAAAACCGGACTAATAAGATCATTCCCACCCACCCCCCCCCCCCACCCCCCCAACTTGCAGGAAAGGGGAAAAAAAAAAAAAAAAAAAAAAAAAAAAAAACAAACAAACAATTCCAAATTAATTATTTACCCGTGCCCCAATCTTCCCACAATTTACACCACTTTAGATAGGATCCTCTTTGTTTATACAAAATCCTCTCATAAATCTTCACTTTCTCGACCAGGGCCAACCAGTTGCTGCAATCTGGAGCAGAGGAGCAAAACCATAGTCTAGAGACCAAAAGCCTGGCCAAGAATATAACCTTAATCAGTAGTTGGCGTTTTATGGGCTGGTAATCAACCTCCGATAGGTCTCCCAGGACCCATATCCTGGGGGACAAAGGAACAACAATGTTAAGTTTACGAGCCAAGGTATTTTGGACCGATCTCCAATAGCTACCCACTATCGGGCAGTCCCAAAACAGATGTAGATGGTCTGCCTCGGAGTCGCCACAGCGTGGGCAGTCAGAGGAGACTCTGAGTCCTCTCCTATATAACCACATGGGTGTCACGTATATTTTGTGCAGAATGTTAAATTGTACAACTGTGTGATTGAAATTCTGTGAAACAAGTTTTAAGCTTTCCCCTATGTTTTCCCAATCTACGGGACCCACCTCTGAAAGTGTCAGTGACCAGGATTTCTGTCCTGGAGAGAGAAGACCCTCAAAAAATTTTTTCATTAAGTGTCTATAACAGTGTGATATTTTACTTTTCATGACAGTTTTCTTAATAATTAAATCATGTAAAAATTCAGGAGTATCTATAAACAGAAGGTGACTATTCAAAGTGCTGGAAAGTGCTGACCTCAATTGAAAATATGCAAACCAAACCACCTCGGCCAAATTTACCCTTTGCCCTAACTCCATCGGGGGCAAAATTTGTCCGCCACTAACCACCTGATGTAGGTACTGAACATTCTTAGTCCTCCAGTACTGGCAGCAATTCAAATCCCTTAAATTCAAAAGCTTTGAGTTATGCCATAATGGAGTGCAAATAAGTGATGCCTTAATTCCACACCAACTCCTAATAGTCCGCCAGGTCTTTATAGCCATTCTGCAAAAAGGTGTATACTCAGTCTGTATATTTAATAAATAGTCGGACTCCAATACAGTAAAGAAGTCCGTAAAACCTGAGTCTTTCACTACCCTGTTGCAGAACTGGCTATTTTCCCAGTCGTTAAAAAAGCAAAGTTGAGAGGCCACAAAGTAACCCCTAAAGTAGGGCAGATTGAGGCCTCCCTGATTATAAGGCATGGAGAAATAGAGTGTCTTCAATCTCACACGCTTCCTCCCCCATAATAGATCATTAAGCATCCGCTCTATCAATCTAAAATATTTGTCTGCGATCCATACAGGCGAGTTGCGCAGGACATAGAGGACCTGGGGCAGTACTACCATTTTTATTAAAGAGATTCTGTCTGCTCTTGCCTTTACAATTTTTTCCCATATCTTAATTTTAGCCCTCAGTTTTACCAACAGAGGAATCAGATTGAGTTGTAAATATTCCTGAGGTTTGGCAGAAACTGAAATCCCCAGGTACTTTATTGAATCAGAGACTGTTAGTTGGTTATCCCAGTCACCTCGCAGCTCGTCTATAGGGAGGAGGACCGTCTTCTCCCCAATTAATTTCCAAACCAGACGGTGCAGAGAAAGAGCCAACCAGATCCATTATCCGAGGGAGAGTGGTTTCTGTTTGATGAGCAAAAACCAAGATATCATCTGCGTAGAGAGATACACGGTCGTGTTTCCCCATTATACCAAAACCGGCCACTTGCGGATCCTGCCTTATACTGGCTGCTAAGGGTTCGATATAAATATTGAACAAAAGAGGGGAAAGAGGGCAACCTTGGCGGGTACCTCTTCCTAGGGTAAAGCTCTGGGTGAACGTATCATTAATCCTAATCCTAGCAACTGGGGAGCGATATAATAGCTGAACCATCGCCATAAATCTAGGGCCAAAGCCCATTTTTTCATTACCTCCCAGAGAAAGGTCCACTCCACCCTGTCGAATGCTTTAATGGCATCCAACGACAGGATGGAGCGGGTACCACCTCCCGGGGACTGAATATTCATAAATTGAATATATCTCTTGCACACAGTGACAGTGCCAAGATACATCTGACCACAGACAGTGGTCTAGCAAACATGGGCAGGGAAAGTGCATAACTTTTACTGCCCACTGGATGAACCTTCTGAGGCGTCAAGCATGTAATCCGTGGCACCGATGTGGATTTGGTGTTACTGCCACGGATTGCATGCAGGCCAGCCTCTTCTCCTCCTCTTACTCCATCCTCTGTCTCCTCCTCGGCTGACTCCTCCTTTTCCACTGCTATCGCCTGTTCTGCTGCACCCTCCAAGCTCCCCAGAACCTATTGACGTGCCAGGTGAGACGTTGCCATGCTGTGCTGCAGCTGTTGTGCCTGGAAGCCAAGAGCCACACCGGTCCTGCACTGCTTTCAGCTCTGCGGTCACAGGCCGATCAGTGGCTAACCCCACTCAATTTGACAGTTGGTAAAGTGGTGTATGAGAATGGTGCCAATCTGTTGAGCGTGCTGAAACAGGGCAAAATGACACACGTACCGTGCATGGCACACATCCTGAACTTAGTCGTGAAGCGATTTGTTGCCAAATACCTCAGGCTCCAGTATGTGTTGCGGCAGGCCAGGAAAATCTCTGGCCATTTTAGAAGATCTTACATGGCCATGGTTTGCCTTGCTGACGTTCAGCGGCGACACCATCTGCCCGTCAGACGTCTGATTTGTGACTGCCCGACGCGCTGAAACTCCACCTTGTATATGCTTAATAGTCTGCTCCAGCAGCAACGTGCCGTAAATGACTACCTGTACGAATTTTACAGCAGGACAGTTGCTGGGGAGCTTGGTTTCTTTTCACCGCCCCAGTGGCTGCTTTTCAGTCCTTGCTTCGAGAGATGCTGCATTCTGCTATTAGTGCACTGGCAGAGAAATTTACACCCACAGCGAAACAGGTGCGGGTACTAATCCTACCTCGCCTGCAAGAAGAGGGCGGTTTAAAGATGTGTTGGTCCCTTCGGATATGAGATTATTCCTGCTGCCAACCCATCGACAGCCTCCCTCTGGATCCAGCCTCAGGGAACGCCTAGACCGACAGGTGTCCGACTACATCGGGTTAACGAAGCAAGGAACCCCTGGATTACTGGATGTGCAGGCTTGACCTGTGGCCAGAGCTGGCACAATTTGCCATGGAACTCTTGGCTTGCCCCTCGTCGAGTGTCCTGTCCGAAAGGACGTTCATGACCGATAAGTGCACTCGCCTAGCTCACGACAGTGTGGACTACCATTCAAGATTAATTCTAAACTTCTAAGCCTTGTAACATCCCCAAAAATAAAATGTCATTCCAAAAATGATCCTAACATGAAGTAGACATATGGGGAATGTAAAGTAATAACTATTTTTGTAGGTATTACTATGTATTTTAGAAGTAGACAAATTGAAACTTGGAAATTTGCTAATGTTTCCACATTTTTGGCAAATTTGGTATTTTTCTATAAATAAAAATGATTTTTTTTTTTACTCCATTTTACTAGTGTCGTGAAGTACAATATGTGACGAAAAAACTGTCTCAGAATGGCCTGGATAAGTCAAAGCGTTTTAAAGTTATCACCACTTAAAGTGACACTGGTCAGATTTACATAAAATGGCCTGGTCCTTAAGGTGAAATAAGGCTGTGTCCTTAAGGAGTTAATGTACCCCCAGCCACATAATCACAAGTTCTTTTCTGTCAGGTAAATGCCTAATTTTTGGGGCTTGTACTCCTGTGGCCTAAAATGAAAAAAAATATGCTCCAGCAGGGCACATTTTTGAGAGTTTTCCACGCATTTTTATATCAATTTTCAAAAGTGGCAAAGGTGTTGTAAAATGGTAAAAAGTCATAAACGTTAGTGCAAAACGACACTTGTGCCAAAATTGGCAGGTTTCTGGTTTTCAAACTTTCTCTGCAAAAAATGCACCAAAATGATACGCAACTGACAATACTAGCTAATTCCTCAAGCTAATGTTAAAAGCTGAGAACTTTGTCAATATCTTCCAGTCAGGAACATATTGTAGCCCCCCATGCACCACGTCAAGGTGTCTCAGCAAGCATGGGGTCCTACCACTCAACTACCCGTGGTGTGTGAACAGGGTCTGAATCAGTGCTAGAAACCAACTCACAGCCAGACTATCACATGCCTCCATAGTGGTATCACCAATGCACTGTGAGGTAGGATAAAGCTGTGAGCCGCACCCACAACAGACCATGTTACACAGAAGCTACCAGGTGCAAAAGAATGTTACCAACAAAATGAAGTGGCACATTCCATACACATAAAGACAAAAACTCACTGAAAAAAGGCCTAAATGGGTGGAAATGCTCCAAACCCAGACACTGTAGCGTGTCTATAACCGGGGGAGCAATTCCTCTGCATGCGGTCCGGAGATAACGGCAATCCCCAGCAAAAAATGCGTACAATGGAGGATGCTGGGGCGGACCACATGCACCACAAGGACATCCTACACAAAATGATACATTGTTCAGATGAAAAAATATATGTTTTTTTCAAACTTTCTCTCCAACATTTTGGAAAATTCTTGATCTTTTGAATGTACAAAAGGGTTTTTGAAAGTTTGTAAAATGGATTATTCTTCTCCCCAAATACAGCGTCACACTTTTCTATGACTAAAACTGGAATTGCAGCTCATACCCTTTGACGTGAATGAACATGAGATGCAATACCAGACATGGCCAATAATCAAGAATGATGCATGGTCAAGAATGACTCTTTTTTCTATCCCAGGTAACCTCTTTTAACTCCTTGTTGACATCTAAAAATGAGTGTTTAGAAAAATTTGATTCAGCCAATTCGTCAAACTTCACACGAAATTCTATTTGTTAAGAATTAATTTGTCACGAATCATGATAAATCAGGTATACCCAGGCCCCTCTGCCTAATCATATTTATCTCACTTGGTGTCCCAATCTCAGTGTAAAGGCTTAAAGTTAAACTGCGGGGAGAGTATGTCGCCATGTGCATTAATTTCTAGTGCACCCACATTCATATTTAATCCGTTCTGTAGTTATTGTGCCATCAGTATTACAGGCAGGTGTAATTTGTCGCCGTCTACATCACTGTGCAGTGCACCAAGATTCAGAGCTAATTCCTTGTTAGCTGTGGAATTACTGTGCGTCAGTATTACAGGTAAAATGTACCGTATTTTTTTTAACTGTGCAGTGCACCAAGATTCAAGTCATCAGCAGCAGTGGCAGTAACAGTGTGCACCAAGATTCATAGCTAATCTCTTAAACAGAAAGAAAAACATACAGCACCCTTCAGTAAAGAAAAAAAATTAAGAAATGGAGGCACTGCCAATAAAGTAGTGGAGAAAAAACTTAGGCCTAGTTCACACGAACATTTTTTTTGCGAGTGTACGGTCCGTATACGGAACTATTCATTTCAATGGTTCCGCAAAAAAAAACGGAATGCACTCCGTATGCATTCTGTTTCCGTATTTCCGTTTTTCCGTTCAGTTGAAATATAGAACATGTCCTATTATTGCCCGCAAATCACGTTCCGTGGTTCCATTCAAGTCAATGGGGTCCGCAAAAAAAAACGGAACACATACGGAAATGCATCCGTATGTCTTCCGTATCCATTCCGTTTTTTTCTGAACCATCTATTGAAAATGTTATGCCCAGCCCAATTTTTTCTATGTAATTACTGTATACTGTACATGGCATACGGAAAAACGGAACGGAAAAACGGAAAGGAAACGGAAACACAACAGAACTCAAAAACGGAACAACGGATCTGTGAAAAACGGACCGCAAAAAACTATAAAAGCCATACGTTTGTGTGAACTAGGCCTTAATTGTGCAGTACTGGCCCCAAGTAGTGGCCCCAATACTACCAGAGTAGGGAGTGGGGCAGCAGCAGTGGCAGTAGCAGTGACAATAGTGGCCCCTTGACCAAATACAGACCGTGTGAAAGAGGCCTTATGGATGCTTAAAATACAGCACATCTCAATAGTAGTTCATTTTTTCATCCCTCTCAGAAGGTCTAAAAATGCACCTATTTAGCGAGGGTCTAACAATGTGGGAAGCCAGTAGTCATCCCTCTGTTGAATCCTGACAATGCGGCTGTCACTACACAAACAAGAAAGCATACATCTGGCCATTTGTGCAAGGGAATTGGAGGGCATCCATCTCCACTGCATACTGCCACGGTCTGTTGGGGTCATCTGCACAGTCTTTGTTGTTGCCCTCCAGCTCCTTATACTCCTCCTGCTCCTCTCCTGTGAGCGTTTTTGTCTCCATTCTCCTCCTCTGACAGTTCAGCCTCCTCAGGGCTCAGGTGGCCATAAGATGTAGGTGCCACATCTTCTGTCCTCACCAATAAGATTTCCCAGCATTCCCTCCAGGACATGAAGGAGTGGAATGACATAATTCATCCCATAGTTCTGCCGACTGACATATAAGTAGCCTCCTTAAAGGGCCTGAGCAAATGGCATATGTCACGCAAATTTCCAAATTCCTATTTCTCTACTTTTAAAATAGATAGTAATACCTTTAAAAATAGTTATTACTTTACATTCCCCATATGTCTAATTCCTGTTTGGATCATTTTGTGAATGCCATTTTATTTTTTGGGGAGGTTAGAAGGCTTAGAAGTTTAGGAGCAAATCTTGAAATTTTTCTGAAAATTTCCAAAACCAACTTTTTAAGGACCAGATCAGGTCTGAAGTCACTTTGTGAGGCTTACATAATAGAAACCACCCAAAAATTACCCCATTTTAGAAACTAAACTCATCAAGGTATTCAAAACTGATTTTTCAAACGTTGTTAACCCTTTAAGTGTTCCACAAGAATTAATGGAAAATGGAGATGAAATTTCAGAATTTCACTTTTTTGACAGATTTTACATTTTAATCAATATTTTTCCAGTAACAAAGCAAGGGTTAACAGCCAAACAAAACTCAATATTTATTGTCCTGATTCTGTAGTTTACAGAAACACCCCATATGTGGTCGTAAACGGCTGTACGGGCACACGGCATGGCGCAGAAGGAAAGGAACGCCATATGGTTTTGGAAGGCAGATTTTGCTGGACTGGTTTTTTGACACTATGTCCCATTTGAAGACCCCGTTGAACCCCTAGAGTAGAACTCCAAAAAAGTGACCCCATTATGGAAACTGCAGGATAATGTGGCAGTTTTGCTGCTACTATTTTAGGGTACATATGATTTTTGGTTGCTCTATATTACACTTTTTGTGGGGCAGGTAACAAAAATTGGCTGTCTTGGCACTGTTTTTATTTTTGGTATTGACAACGATCATCTGACAGGTAAGGTCTTATGTAGGGACTCTTTTTTTTTGGTAAGAGATGATGGTTTGATTGGTACTATTTTAGGGTGCATAAGACTGTTTTGATCGCTTTTTATTACACTTTTTTGGATGTAAGGTGACAAAAAATGGCTTTCTTGACACACCTTTTTTTTTATGGTGTTCACCTTAGGGGTTAGGTCATGTGATATTGTTATACAGCAGGTTCTTACGGATGCGGCGATATCTAATATGTCAACTTTTTATTTATTTAAGTTTTACACGAAAATATTATTTTTGAAACAAAAAAAATAATATTAGTGTCTCCAAAGTCTGAGAGCCATAGTTTTTGGGCTTTTTTCTGGTCTTAGGTAGGGTATCATTTTTGCGTGATAAAATGATGGTTTGATTGGCACTATTTTGTGGTACATATGACTTTTGCTATTACACTTTTTGTGATGTAAGGGGGAAAAAAATTGTTTTTTGACACCATTTTTATTTAATTTTTTTACGGTGTTCATCTGAGAGGTTAGGTCATGTGATATTTTTAGACAGCAGGTTTTTATGGACGTGGTAATACCTAATATGTATACTTTTTATATTTACCTAATTTTTACACAATAACAGCATTTTTAAACCAAAAAAGATGATGTTTTTGTGTTCCCATATTCTGAGAGCCATAGTTTTTTTTATTTTTTGGGCAATTGTCTTAGGTAAGTGCTCATTTTTTGAAGGATGAGGTGACGGTTAGATTGGTACTATTTTGGAGGTCATACGCCTTTTTGGTCGCTTGGTGTTGCACTTTTAGTGATGTAAGGTAACAAAAAAAATGTTTTTTTAGCACAGTTTTTATTAAAAAATGTTGACGAAGTTCACCTGAGGGGTTAGGTCATGTGATATTTTATAGAGCAGGTCGTTACAGACGTGGAAATACCTAATATGTATACTTTTTTTATTAATTTAAGTTTTGCACAATCATATCATTTTTTAAACAAAAAAAATCATGTTTTAATGTCTCCATAGTCGAGAGCCATAGTTTTTTTATGTTTTGGGCAATTGTCTAAGATAGGGTATCATTTTTGCGGGATGATATGACGGTTTGAGTGGCACTATTTGGGGTGTATATGACTTTTTGATCACTTGCTATTACACTTTTAGAGATGTAAGGTGACAAAAAATGGCTTTTGACACCGTTCGTATTTTTTTTTTTTAATTGACGGTGTTCACTGTCATGGGATATTTTTATAGAGCATTTGTTATGGATGCGGATATACATAATATGTCTACTTTTTTATTTATTTTTACATTTAATACAATAAAAGTTTTTTTGAAACAAAAAATATCAAGTTTTTAGTGTCTCCATAGTCTGAGAGCCATAGTCTTTTTTATTTTTTGAACGATTGTCTTAAGTAGGGGCTCATTATTGGTGGGATGAGGTGACGGTAGATTGGTATGATTTTGGTGGGCATATGCCTTTTTGATCGCTTGGTGTTGCCCTTTTAGTGGTGTAAGGTGACAAAAAATGTTTTTATTTTATTTTTTTGACAGTGTTCATCTGAGGGGTTAGTTCATGAAATAATTTTATAGAGCCGGTCGATAAAGATGCGGTGAATTGATACCTAATATGTCCACATTTCTTTTTTTTCCCTATTTTTTTAACTTTTTTTTAACTTTATTTTGGGATGCTTTTTTTTTTTTTTTACTTGAAACGTTTAATTCTTTTTTTTTCAACTTTTTTTTTCAACTTTTTTTTACACTTTTTTTTTTTGTCCCACTCTTGGACTCCAACTTTCGGGGGTCTGATCCCCTTTACAGTGCATCACAATACTTCTGTATAGTGATGCATTGGTTGTAAGTGTATTACAGCTGTAATACACTTACAGCCTGCTTGCCTGTGAGATCCAGGGGGGTGAGATCCAGCCTTCCCTGCCATCTGGTCCCCGTCACAGCAGCATGGGGGACCCCATGGCTGCTCATTCCCTCCCTCCACACATCGCACTTGCCGCAATCAGCGCTGACCGCGGCACATCAAGGGTTAATGCACTGGCATCAGTGATTTCACCAATGCCGGCACATGCAGAAGGGGTCTGGCTATCAGTGACTCCTGAACCCGCCCGATCACAGCGCCGTACATGTACAGCGCTGTCCCTTAAGTCACGGACATCTTAAGATGTCCTTAAGAGCTTAAAGTCGTGTGCCATGCAGGGTGCATAGGTCAGCCCTCCCTGATGCAGCGCAGACAAAATGTTCTTCCCGGTATCAGTAACCATGGTTCCGATCTCCAGCTGGTGAGGAGACAAAATTTGTTTTTTTTATTGATGATGCTGAGCAGTTCATCCTCGGTGTGACTCACTTCAACAAGGCTGACGAGGTGCAGAACGACATGACAACACCTAGAGTTACATACAGTAGGCCATATGCTGGAGGACCACTGTGAACTGTGCCTACAGTGGAGGGTGATGACAAGGTGGGGGATGAAGAGACAGGAGGATATTGGCGCATGAATCCCAGGAATTGCCATCATCTGGCCAAGTTGCTGGTGTGCCTGGCCCGGAACGACATTTACCCAGTGGACTGTGAACAAAATATATTGTCCTTAACCATAGTTACAACTCCATATGTCAGAACTGCCGTGAACTCTACCAGACACTGAGAGACTCAAGGACTGCTCAACGTTCGTGTGCAGGGCTGGTACAGCTTTTTTTGGAAAAGTAATGTCGGTTTGGGACTCTCCACCTTGGGTGGGCACAAGCCATCAGTTCAGTGTCCAGAATCAACTACAAGGAAAGGGAGGGACTGTAATACCAGCAACTTGGCCATGTGCACATTCAGCTTCTGCGCCGTTGGATGAGTGCACACATACCATTGTCTTTTTGCAATCGCCTTGGTGACTGCCGTCAAACCAAGTGACGAGGAGTAGCAGGAGGAGGAGCATAAGGAGCAATAGACGACATTGAAGTTGATGGGAAGGAACGACAGATTCCTTCTGCTGCTATTGTCGAGCACTGAGAGCTGGAGAGCGGGTGTAGGGCAATGGGAGAAGCAGCAGTTGCTGCATCAGGCTGTAAGACTAAATGAGTGGCACAGTTTTCCACATTACTTTATGGAGATGATCCATGTGTTGACGCAGGGCCGTTGTGCCAACATTAGCACCCTGGCCACCTCTCATCCTCTGCCCACATATCCTGCATAGCGCCATGCTAACATCCCCCAGCGACTTGGGGAAAAATTTCCACACTGACAAGTGTGGTATTTTCCTTCCACGACTGCATAATGCCTGCCCCTTCTTTTATGAAACTATGCACTGCTAGTGTGTTCCTCACACATAGTCTCCCGAGTAGCAGACGGTGTACCTCTCCCACGTTTAGCTGCAGATCTCACACTGTTCTACCCTGCTGTCTCACGACACGCTGCCACCCTCACCTCTTGATAATGATGGCAATGCACCCTCTTCACCCGGCTACCACGTGCGATTGTCTACATCATCATCTACATCTATTTAGGTATCACTTGTGTCAACCTCACCTGTCTCTTGCGCATGTCCCTGACCTCTCGCAACATATGCTCTCATCCCACTGTCATCATCGGTATTTGCAGGCCTACAGGAGTCCTGCAGCGGACATCTCCCCCAAGTCTGTGCTGGTTTGTAACTGCTGACTGTCCTCATAAAAGCTCATCCTCGCTTACAAGCAGAGCCGATGGCATACATTACTTGGCTAGCAGAAGGAGCAGCAAAAGCATGCGGCAGTTTCAGGACAGGTGCAGGCACAGAGGTAGTTCCTAAGCCATGTCAACTAAGGCTCCATCCAAACGTCCGTAGTGCATTGCGGATCCGCAAAACACCCGGCTGGCACCCCCATAGAAATGTCTATTCTTGTCCGCAAGAATAGGACATGCTCTATTTTTTCCGGAGCTGTGGACCGGAGGATTGGGGGCGCGCTCCGGAAATGCGGCCCCAAAGAGAATGAATGGTTCGCACCCGTTCCGCATAATTGCGGAATGGATGCGGACCCATTCTACATACGTGTGAATGGACCCTAAGCGTGGCATGAAATAAACCCACCAATTGCTGACTGTGTGTGTCTGTTGTCACCTATGATGTTGAAGGGCGAGTCAACCATTCCAGTACAGATGGATTGTTGTTCAAAACACAACCACTGGATGACACAAGCAGCACTGGCCTGTTGCTTCGGCTGCTGCTGCCACCGGTATTTCTTCTGCTGCTACTTGTGCTGGCTACAGCAACACTTATGCCACAGCCGTTCCTTTGGAGGGCCCAAGCAATTGTCTGTTGGCCACAGTATACAACAACTGTATCAATAACGTAACAGATTATAACTGTGAATGTGGCAGCAGATAAACAAGATAAACGCAGCAATATAATAGACCACCCTTTAATACTGAGTCTTACGCACAGTAAGTCTATGTATAAAATAACAGATTAACTATGAATGTCGAAACGGTTAAATGAGATGCACGTGGCGATATTTGAAACCACCATTTAATACTGAGTGTGATGCACAGTAAGTCTATGTATAAAATAACGGATTAACTCTGCATGTGGCAGCAGTTGAACAAGGTGCACATGATGATATATTAGACCGCCCTTAAATACTGAGGCTGACAGTGTCCCTGCTGTCTCCCTATGCTCTCCTACAGTCTCAAAAACTCTTCTTACGATCTCGCTGCACTGTCCTTGCATTCCTCCCTATCCAATATTTTTTTTAAACATTTTCAGCAACATTGTTCCTAGCGCATGAGCACTGGTCACATCTCTCCCTATTGTCAGCTCACAGTAAAATGACGGAGACTGCAGATGAGGCTTTTATAGGGCTGTGACATCACAGGGGATGGCTGGCTGCATGGCATTATGGGTAATCTCGCGTTACCCGGCTTCTCACTTTAACTTTGTAACATGTGCAGCCACCATTTTAGGGTAAAAAAATAAAAAGCATTTCATTACCACGAATCCCAATGAAAATCGTATTTTTCCTAAACCGCGAATCAAAAATCCACCTCAGATGCTTCGATTCGCTGAACACTTTTGGCATCTTATAGATTGCACTCTTGTTTTCTAAAAGAAAGAGGCGTGATATAGAGATGTGATATTAGAGCATTTATGCCACATTAGATTTTTTGTTTTCTATAAGAGAAATACTACTTCATCTTCTGCAATATCCATTCCGTAGAATGCCTTCCTGGATTGCTAAGCCTTTACAAAAACACCTGCTCATAGCTTCAAGGAACCGACTACAAGAAATGATCAGTTCCCTTTAAAAAATGTTTGTTAGAATTGAATGATAATTCCTGGGGATGGAAGCTTCTGTGATGCTGATGGCGTTGTGTCGGCTCTTAATAGACATACCTTTACATTAATTGTCAGATATCAAAAGACTAAACAGCCGTCTGACTTGTGGGCCCCATTAGTGATTTGCAGCGACTTTCATTGTAGAGATGACAGTGGAGTCGATTAACAGATGCCACACTACGCTATGGGCCATTAACAAGAGGGTGTTCTCAGTACAAATTCTGAACAAATACCAGATGTTTTATTTCAGCATCCAGACATAATCGCATGCATTTCATATCACTCCAACTACCGCCTGTCAAAAGCTTCATAAATTAAAGACTCTCAGCACTAATTGCATTTTCTGCTCTTCTAGGAAACCCCGAGACTAGTGATGGACAAACATCGGCCGGGACATTTCACGAACGCGTGTTCGCGATCAAATGTTTGCGAACCGCGCATTTGTGGCGGGCCCCATTCACTTTAATGGCAGGCGAACCTGAAAAACCTTCAGGTCATATTTGCTAGAAGTGCACAAATAGTTCCACCACATGGACAGTGACATACCAGAGGGGGATCAATGGCAAAAATTCCCACAAAAAATATTTATTTTAATCAGGGGCCATTTTTATGCATCTTAAAGGGAAACTCACAAAAATGTGCCCTGCTGGAGCCTAGAGATTTTTTTTTTTAGGCCACAGGAGTACGGGCCCTAAAAATTAGGCATTCACCTGACAAAAAAGAACTTATGATTATGTGGTACATTAGGCAGTCACTGGATAAAATTTTTACTGTAGGCCAGTACATTAGGCGGTCACTGGATACAATTTGTACTGTAGGCCAGTACAGGCCCCCAAAATTAGGCATTCACCTGACAGAAAAGGCCTTTATGCCGCTGTATATACATAAGACAAGGACCATTCTTTGTTCTGGGTGGTGGCGGATATGTGTGGGCTGGCATGAGAAAATTAAATTACACCTGGTCATCACAGGTGTTGAATTCCTCCGAGATGAATAACTCATTCATTTTTAGAAATGTGAGGTACTCCCACTGTCGCGAGCTAAGCGAGTGGGCTTATCGGTCACGGTCCCCCCTGCTGCGCTTTACGTCCTTTCGGACAGGATACTCGACGAGGTACAAGCCAAGAGTTCCATGGCAAATTGTGCCAGCTCTGGCCACAGGTCAAGCCTGCACACCCAGTAGTCCAAGGATTCCTCGCTTCTCAGAGCGTTCACATCGGCCGTTAACCAAATGTAGTTGTACACCTGTCGGTCTAGGCGTTACCTGAGGCTGGATTCAGAGGTAGGCTGTCGATGGGTTGGCTGCAAGAATGATCTCATATCCAAAGTGACCAACACATCTTCAAACCACCCTCTTCTTGCAGGAACGGTAGGATTGGTACCCGTACCTGTTTTGATCTGGGTGGAAATTCCTCTGCCAGCGCCCGCAACAGCAGAATGCAGCATATCTCGCAGCAAGGCTTGGAAAAGCTGAATTTTGACAGCCCTCTGTGATGCTGGTAACAAGTCCGCCATTTTGTGTTTGAACCAGGGGTCTAAGTATGTTGCCACACAGGTCCTTGCCCTTTATGATTTTTATACGCGGTCCCTCTTCAAACACTGAAGCATGAAGGCCCCCATTGCACTAAATTAGAAGCCATGGAGCGCCCGGGCTCCTACTCACTGCCCAGGATAATGTCATCCTCATTCTCCTCCCCCAGCCACGGACAACACCAGGGATCCCCTGCTCTTCTTTCTCCTCCTCCTCCTTTCCCCACCATCCTCCTCTTCAGACTCCTGCTGACTTGTCTCAGATGGAGTAGTCCCCCCTGAGAATTCATTCAGCATTGCAACTTCCTCATCTTCCAGCTCCTGCTCCTCGACGGCTTGATCAATGACACGACGCAATGCACGCTCCAGAAAGAAGGCGTAAGGTACGATGTCACTGATGGCGCCCTGGCTGCGACTGACCAGTTTGGTGATCTCATCAAATGTCTGCAGAAGTCTGCATGCATCGTGCATGAGCAGCCACTGGCACGGTGGAAAAGAAACCATGCTCCCCAGAACCTGTCCTGCTGCAGAGTTTGTACAGGTAGTCATTACTGGCACGTTGCTGCTGGGGCAGCCTATCAAGTATATACAATGTGGAGTTCCAGTGTGTCGGGCTGTCACAAATCAGACGTCTGAACGGGCAAGTGGTGTTGCCGCTGAACGTCAGCAGGTGACACATGGCGGTGTAAGATCTAAAATGGCCAGAGATTTCCTGGCCTGTCGCAAGACGTCCTGGAATGAATTGCTGCACGACTAAGTTCAGGATGTGTGCCATGCACGGCACGTGTCATTTTGCCTTGTTTCAGCGCACTCAGCAGATTGTCACCATTGTTGCACACCACTTTACCAACTGTCAAATTGAGCGAGGTTAGCCACTGATCGCCTGTGACCGCAGAGCTGAAATCGTTCCAGGACCAGTGAGGCTCTTGGCTTCCAGGCACAACAGCCACAGCACAGCATGGCAACATCTCACCTGGGATGTCGAATAGGTTCTGGGAGCTTTTGGGGTGCAGTGGTAGAGGGGTAGCTGTGGAAAATGAGGAGTCAGCCGAGGAGGAGGAGGAGGATGGAGTAGGAGGAGGAGGAGAAGAGGCAGGCTGCATGCAATCCCGTGGCGGTAACACTAAATCCACACGGGTGCCACGGGTTACATGCTTGACGGCCGTTCAGGAAGGTTCACCCAGTGCGGCAGTTAAAGTTATGTACCTTCCCTGCCAGTGTTTGCTAACCACGTGTCTGTGGTCAGATGTATCTTGGCACCGACACTGTGTGCCAGAGATATATTCACTTGCCGATGAACGTGTGCCATATAGCTCTGGGATGCCCCTTCTGGGAGAAATATTTCCTTCAGGGACCTTCCATTGCAGGTGTGCCAATGGCCACAAATTTTCTAAAGGCCTCTGAGTCCACCAGTTGATATGGCAGTAGTTGGCGGGCTAGCAGTTCTCGACAAGCCAGCGGTCAGCCTTTTGGGCAAGAGGGTTATTCATGCGTCATCAACTTTTTACGCTGTCGAACATTTGGGCCACAGAAGCCTGCCTTCTGCCAGATGAACGCGACGACGGCACGGTGGAAGGTGGACTGGAGGACAAATGGGAGGAGAGAGAGAAGGAAAGAGGCAGGACGTGGAGTTGCAGAAGTGAGTCCTTGTGGGTTCTGACAGCGTTGCTCCCACTGGGTTCGGTGATAGGAGGTTAGGTCTTTTCTTAAGGCGGTCGTCCATTGGTGAGTGTTGGGCTTACTGAGACTTATGCGTTGACAGCACAGGCTGCAGATGGCAACACTATTGTCAGCAGCTGACACTTTAAAAAAAGCCCACACTGCCGAGCCATGTGTCAGCGTCCTGGGAGCGCAAGATGTGACCGTGCATGGTGGATGGCTCGCTCCAGATACATTTTCAGTCTGCTTTTTGCCTACGGTGCACTGCGAGTTCTGCCTGCTTCTCCTCCTCCTCTCCTCCTTATCTGTTGCTCCGTCTCTCCCTCTGAATTTCCCTCCTCTTCCTCTTTTGTGGGCACCACGTGATGTCCATTAACACGTCATCATTGTCAACTTCACCACCACTGACATTAGATATCTCGGAGTAGGCAGCAACAGCGGGAACCACCCTCCTTGGGCTGATCTGGGTACTGTCGTAAGACCGCTGGATGGCGGTCGTTGCTACCGTCCTCTTCTCATCCGATGCCAAGAATGGATGTGCATCGGTAAGGTCTGGGAATGTATAGGAAAATAATTCCTCTGACTCGAGTGGAGGGGTTATGGTGGTGGTGGTGGTGGTCTTTGGGGGTGCACACAGCAAGAGAGTAGGAGGTTGCAGATACAGAGGATAAGGAGGTGGCAGAAGGCGAGGGCTGAGTGAGCCAATCAACCACTCTTGGACGTAAGTCGCCACGCACCTTCTCCAACTTCTCCAACTTTTCACTTAGGCTTCGGCCTGGTGCACCGGTCCGACCCCTACACCCCTGCAGAATGGCCTGCCTCTTCCTCTGCCTGACATTTTAAAATGACCCTGTGCCAAAGTCCTAAAAGAAGAGCAGTATTTGGGAAGCAGGTATATTGAAGGCCTCAATCAGTATTAGGTGGAAGCAGGTGTATCGCAGGCCTCAATCAATATTTGGTGAAAGCAGGTATATCGCACCCCTCAGTCAGTATTTTGTGGAAGCAGGTATATAGAACCCAAGGATCAGTATTTTGTGGAAGCAGGTATATTGCACCCCTCAATCAGCATTTTGTGGAAGCAGGTATATAGAACCCCTTAATCATCATTTAGTTGAAGCAGGTATATCGCACCACTCAATCAGTATTCTGTGGAAACAGGTATATCAAACCCCTAAATCAGTGTTTTGTGGAAGCAGGTATATCGCACCCCTCAATCAGTATTTTGTGGAAGCAGGTTTATCAAACCACTTAATCAGTATTTTGTGGATGCAGGTGTATCGCAGGCCTCAGTCAATATTTGGTGAAACCAGGTATATCAATCCTCTTAATCAGTATTTTGTGGAAGCAGTTATATCAATCCCCCTAATCAGTATTTGGTGGAAGGAGGTATATCGCACCCCTCAATCAGTATTTTCTGGAAGCAGGGATATCAAACCCCTTAATCAGTATTTTGTGGAAGCAGGTTTATAGAAACCCTTAATCAATATTTGATGGAAGCAGGTATATCACAGGCCTCAATCAATATTTGGTGAAAGCAGGTATATCACACCTCTCTAGTTTGTGGAAGAAGGTATATCAAAACCCTTAATCAGTATTTTGCAATGGCAGATATATTGCACCCCTCAATCAGTTTTTTGGGGGTAACAGGTATATCACACCCGTTGCAAATAGTTGTTCCAATAGCGTTTGTCCCTCTATATACCTGCGGTATCGCAGCAGAACCGCACACAACTGCTGCACAATACAAATGCCTTATATACTTCTATGTTAGAAAGTATATTATAGGTATATCACATCCCTCAATCAGTTTTTTGGTATACCACACCAGGTATATCACACCAGTTGCAATTAGTTGTCCCAATAGCGTTTGTTCCTCTATATAGCACAGAACCGCACACAACTGCTGCACAATACAAATGCACTATAATATACTTTCTATGTTAGAAAGTATAGTATAAGTATATCACACCCCTCAGTATATCACGCCTATCAATAGCACACCTTTACCAGTCCTTAAGAGGACTTTTGTGGTACTATTAGCTAGTGTTTGATGTCCCTAACAGTCTGTCCTTGCTCCACAAAGCAACCTCTCCCTACATTGGCAAAACACAGAATGTAAAATGGCTGCCAGATCGGGTTCTGTTATAGGAATGTCCGAATGTGCTGAAACTTCTCAATTGGCTGTCATGTCCCACCAGATGTGTGTATCATGGGTCAGAGTTCGGCGTAATGCAAAAGAATATGGCGCCAGCGGACATCAGCATATGTTCACATGTTCAGCGAATTGTGAACACGCAAAGTTTGCCGCGAAATGACCGCCGGCGAACCAAAAGGCCATCTCTACTCGAGACCACCCTTCATCTTTCCAGAAGACAAGAAAACATTGAAAAAACAAACTTTAAAGTGCACCTGTCAGCTATTTTTTCTGGATTCTGAGATGCTACCGGTGCAATATTAAAACACCAGCTCTTGCGGTTCATGGGGGCGTGCATGTTGTCAGAATAGAAAGACGGTATACTTGGATAGTAAGGCAAGTCAGTAGAGTGGTGACATTAATATCGAAGACATGTCCAAATTGGAGATAAGCAAATCAATTCTTTAGACTTAAATTATAACCCAAATTTAAAAAAAAATTCTTATTAGTTGGAATACGAATTTCTTGAGAATCGATTCGGGAGAAATCTTTGAGACAGAGAGACTTTTTCAGACATTTCAAAGTGCTTTCTATTTGGGTGGAATCAATTTGTTCCGGAATTAAATTTCTTACATGATTCTTATGAGTTGGACCAGAAATGAATTTTAGAAAATTCGCTCATCTCTAGTCCAAATGGGTCCTTCCTTACCTTTCCTCTTCGATCAACATCCAGTATCCATAGATGATGAGTACTGCAAGATGACCAGGTGTGTGAAAAACATGATTTTGTGTTACCCTGTTGAGAAATGTGTATGCTATATGTTTATATGTGCTACCTAGTAGTTATAATAGGAATTGCAGCCTGTTGAGGGTTTTGCTAGGATGTTGGGATTGTATTGGGGTTCTTAATGAAATTCATTGAAAGGTTTAGGTGGACACATTTGTATTTTGAAGAGCGGTATGATGGAGTAGAGACCAAGGAGGTGTTGGGTACATTTGTTTGGAGGTGGGTGATTGACAGGGCCGGTTTTAGACAAAATGTGGCCCTGGGCAAAATCAAAAGTGGGGCCCCAAATCTTGTAATAATGTACTAACAACACAGTTACATTCTGTCAATTCCGGCGCTCCCTCACAGATTTACACCCCATAAAGCTCCCCACACAGTTCTTCACCTTCATGGCCCCAGAATAAGCCACATGCCCCCTCCAATCATAGCAATGAGTTCCCCTCACTCACGGCATCTGAGGGTGTTAAAAACCATAAGAGTGGGATTCCTCTTCAGGCGCGCTTTCCCCCAGCGGAGATTGGGGAAAGCACCCTGTTCTATAAATACAATCCTTCCAGGCTCATGGTTAGTATATCCCAGTTCAGGCCACTAGATGGCAGCACTGAACTGTGATATAGTGATAGAGTGTGTCACAAAAATAAGCCCCCACAAGTCTTTGTAGACATAATTGTAAAATATAAAAAAAAAATTACGAAGTGAATCCTGATAAGGCTTACCTTGCTGCAGTGAGTGGGCCTATAGACATGCAGTTAGGGTTGTGCAGGGGGTGGAGTTAGGGTTGCCACCTTTCCCAACAGAAAATACTGGTAAGACAAGTTAAAAAGGTTGGTCTGTGTGATATTAAGGGTGTTATTTGATCATATTTTACATTTTGCTCCAATTTTTTTTTCAATAAACATTTTCACAGTTGGGGACACATTGTGTATTTAAGTTTTATTTTTATTTAGCCTCTATTTTTTAAATGCTTCTGTTGGGATTCAAACTCACAACCTTCTACATTAAAGGAAAGAGCCTTAACCACTGGGCTGCTGAAAAACCTCATAGAAATTTCTCTTGTATGTTGTATGTTCTTGCATTTAATGTAGATGGTTGTGAGTTCCCCAGAAACATTTCAAAAATAGAGTCTAAATTAGACTTGCGTGCACGTCAGCTCTGGAGAAAAAAATATGCTGTTCTAAGAAGTGATATACAATGGGGGGGTAGCAAGCAGCAATCATTGTCTATGGTCTCTGAAGAATAGTAACCACATATGATGCAGTTGCCTTCCCAAGGAAAATGATCAGACTTATGTGCACCTGTAAGTCGTGCGACTAATAACCTCAGGGTTTGTACTGTAAAAGACACCATAAATCATAATTTTTCTAAGGTAGATCGTGCTGTCTAATCACAACCTGCTGTTGACAAACAATGAGTCTGCATGGGGACGAGCAATGACATTAACGATCACTTCTCCCCATACTGTGGAGGAGAGCGCTGCATGTAAATACAGCGGTCTCCTCCACTAACAAGCAGGCAATTGCCAGGAAGAAAGACTTCCTTCCCAACAATCGTCTGCTAAATATTTTAATGTAATACAGCTCTTATCCTCCAGATCGGTCATCAGTATCTGATCGTAGGGATCTGACTACTGACAGCCCTGCTGATCGGCTGGCACAGAGGCCATGGCACTCCATTGACAGCGCTGTGCTTTGTAAGCCGCGAGGAGGCTGCGGCGTTCACCAAAGATAATTGGCTGGAGTGCCTGGAGTCGGACCCCCACTGATCAGATACTGGTGACCTATCCTGAGGATAGGTCATCTTAAACACTCTGAAAACCCCTTTAATAGGTCTCAAGTCTTGCGGCTAACTTCACCCAAGATGGGTTTCTCCTGTTAGGCTCTGTGCACACAGTGTTCGAGCCTTTCATCTGAGGTATACACTCCCGACCTATATCCCTGATAGAAGGGTCCGACATATTAAACTGTATAGCCATATGTTAGCCATAGAACCTAATTGTATGAAAGTATACTGTTTTGGCATACTTTTCCTTGTGACTCTGTCTGTGCTTTCCTGCATGGCTGAAAAAAGTTATGCTGGCACACATCGACCCAATGGAGGCTAAAAGGAGTCCTATAGATTGACTTTTTCCAGAATATATATTAAAGGGTTTTTCTGGGAGTAGAATATATTGACCTATCCTGAGGATAGGTCTTCAACATCTGATCATTGGGGATATGACTCCCTGTGACTGCCATCAATCAGCTCTTTGGAGAGGCTGCAGCGCTACAATGAGCGCTGCAGCCTCCTCACAGGATTTCAAGCACAGCGCCGTCCGTTGTATACTGGCTGTGCTTGGTATTGCAGATCAGGCCCATTCATTTCAACG